>NC_052485.1:14639639-14710285 GCF_009730915.1 Dioscorea cayenensis subsp. rotundata | reverse complement strand
ATCCTTGACTGGTTGAATAAGGTAAGATAAATAAATTAAATAAATGGATTGAGAACTTGAATCATTGAATCTAGCCATCGAATTATACGATGTAATAGACTAATACAAGTTTCATGCTTATTATTCAACAAAATGTCAACAAAGTTACAATGAAAAACAAATTGTAAAGTGGGACTTTTCTAATTTTATGTTTTTAATTTCTAAACATATTCCAATATGATATCTTTTATTTTGAAACTATTGCTCACTTCTCTATTTCTTTCTGAATTTGTTTCTCTTGACAATCTCACGAGGAAAAAACCAATTTCCCAATAATTTTTATTTGTAATAATAAAAAAGATAATACAAAATTTCAATACAATTGTCAAGAATAGATGACAAAAATGCAATTATTTTATGATAGTGTTTTGTAACCATTACTAAAAAAAATTTTATTATAGTTTATTTTATTCTTCCATGCATATAAAAAATGGTATCAATTTATTTTAGAGTAAAATTTGTTCTGTGATATAAAATCATGGACTGAAATAATAATTTTTTTTTGTGGAATATACAATTATTAATAAAAGACTTTTATTTTGTACATGTTTGGATGTGTTTGTAAAAATAAATATTTAATTTATGTTTTTTGCCTTGTAATTTTATCCTTTTAACTTTTGGAAAATATCAAAACTTGTTTATATATTTTATATTTTAAAAAGTCATATATGGGTATTTTTCTTTTATTTTTTTATTGCAAAAATAAAAATTTTCTAAAAATTTTTTTTTTAAAAAAAAAATCACATCCAAACAGTCCTTATCGGAACACACTTAACTAAGTCAAGATTAGACTAATTCTGTGTTCCAGGACAACAACGATTATTTAAAAAAAAATTAATTTCTTTAAAAATAATAAAATAAATAAATAGATAAAAGAATCCATGTAAAAAATTATGAAACCAATGGCATTTTGGTCTATTGGTATCAGGTCCCTTTTAAATGGCGTTTGTTTTAGAGAGAAACAAAAATCAAACCCCAAAACCTATGCAAAATAAATATACAAGTGCTTGTTGAACGTCCCTGACACATGCTTGTTGAATCTCGTCATATATAATGCAAAATAAAAACACAAGTGCTTATTAAACGTCTCAGACACGTGTTTGTCGAATCTTGTCATATATATATATATATATATATATATATATATATATATATGAGTGTAATCCAAACCCTAGTAAGAAATGTAAGGCCATTACATATTTTTGTTAAGTTACATGTGGAAACTTCCTTTTGACTTTTAAGAGTGTAAGACTATTGAATTTAAATTCGAGTCATTTTGGACTTTCTAGTCTTTTGCTCTCGTTCTTCGTCGGCTCACCATCATTGACTAAACCCTAACCCTAATTAAATTTCAAAGATTTCACTTTATTATTATATAAGAGTGATAATTTACAAAATGATATATTTAACATTATTAAAAACAAATCAACAAGTCTCAATATAATCAATGTTACTCGAAGAAATGTTTAAATATTTCTAGTTTTATATTTGATGTCCAAAAATAAATAAATATGGCGCATGAATTCTTTTTTTTTTTTTTACTATAATGAGATCATATGAAATTAATAAGAAGTTATATGATTTATATTGGTGCGCCACTTTTGAAAATTTTATGAGCAATGTTGATTTTATTTTTAAGATATAATGAAATGTGTTTTAATAACTCAAATATATTTATTAATTTTATGTTGAAATGGTCAACTTATTTTTATATTTAAAGAAAAATGTTTGCAAATATTTTTTTAATGTTTTTAACACAAGAATAGATTTTTTCCCCACATACTTTAAATTAAAATTGACATATATCATTTATTCGAACAAAAACTCATGGAACTTTTTTACATAATCTAATAATAATAAAGTTTTATTCAAATTGATCAAATCATATAGTACACAGGACAATTAAGTGAACAGTAACAACATCTCCAAATAAATAGTCCACTTTTTATTATTTAATGTTGATATTTATTTGATTAAGAAATGATCATGACCTTTAAGTCAAATGTTGACTTAGATATTTATGGTATGAATATGACTCCTATTAAGTATTAATGATTTCATTTTTGTTATGAAATAATCAAAAACATATTGTATAAATAATACCTCATTTGTGATTAATATAATTATTCAATTTTTCTGTTTTTCCTCTTTTAAAATTGAGTATTTTAAAATTTTATATAAAAAATTAAAGTATTGTAAATCTAAAGAATGATAATTTAGGAATATTTAAAGTTATAAATGGACCTAAAACATAAATTTTTATTTTAATAATTCATTAATTGACAATTTAGAATAGTATGCAAGACTAGACACCAATTAATTAATTATCGTAGACATTAATCCATATTTTTTAATAATTCATGTGGTCAAGATTAAGGTCATTGAAATGACACAATTTAAAAGGCTTTGGACAATTCTATCCATACCAAGACAAAGATGGAGGACATGTGGCCCCAATTAATCCATCACAAGGGAATGATTGTGACTTAAATGAACCATTTTTATTTATTAATTCATATTATTAATATTTTAGCTCATTGTATTGTTCTAATTATTTGGGACAAATGTCAAACATTTGGAGGAAGTTAAGTTTTAGGGTTTAAAGACCAAAGAATTTTTAGGGTTTTGAATATGGTTGATCAACCAATTAGACCAATGACCACATGAGCATCAATTATTGCTTTTGGTTTTTCTTTTATTTATTTATTTAAAATATATATTTTCCAATATTTTCCTGTATCATTTTGCATTGAGATTTTCTTTAATTATTATTATTATTATTATTATTATTATTATTATTATTTATTTATTTATTTTGCCTATATTTAAGATACTTTTTTCTCAACCTAAAGCTAGCCATCCATGACTTTTGAATTCTAGGATTCGAATTACATAGTGTGTGTATATTATATTATATATACAAACTAGACAAGCCCCGCATATGGGTGATAAGATTTAAACACACCACCTCCTGTATATTATAGAAAGGATATATGCATAGTTATATTAAATATTTTGAGTTTTTTTTTTCAAAACAACTATGATAATAACAGTATGATTGGTTAAAGTGATAGTGCATTGGGTTAGTCAAACAAGTGATCCGAGTTTAAATTTATATATATATATTAATCTGAGGTCCTTATTTTTTATAAAGCTTTTAGTACCTCACTCCAAAATGATTTTAAGCCTGCGGCTTTTACGAAACTTGTGACCCAAAAATTTATTCAGAAAATAAAAAAATAAACACCTAATCATTTTTTATTTTTTGAAAAATATTAAAATTATAACTGGCCAAAAATAACACTCCTTTTAAGTATCATCTATTAAATTAGAATATCCATTCTAATTCTTAAGGTGCTCTGTGATAATTATAGTATTAAATATAACATATGTTTGTTAATAAAGGTGAAAGTAACTATGCATTACATTTATTTTGATCTTTCAAACTAAAGCAAAATATTTAATTTAGCTTATAAATTATCACAAATAATTAATTAGGAAAAATCAATAAATTATGGAAAAAAAATATTAGTTTTGGTATGTTCTCAACTTTTAGATCATTAGATAAGAAGTTTTTTTTTAATGTTAAACTATATAAAACATAGTTTATTAACTAAAAATGCATTTTATAACTTTTAAATATAGGTAAGCTGCCCTTGTTTTTATATTTTTATATGATTTTAAAATATCTAGATAAAATGCACTTTTAATCTGTTAACTAAGATCATTTGATTGTTTTAGTTCTTTAATTCAATAATAAAAAATTTCGGTCTCTAAACTAAAAAACAATTATGTACTTTTAATCTTTGGTCAGTATTACATCTCACACACACACACACACACACACACACATATATATATATATATGATATTTTATGATATTTGCAATATTAATATAGAATAAAGATGCATTTTGGTTGATAAATTTGGTCTATTGCACTGAATCTTATATATATAATGTTTATATTCTATATTGAATAAGTGGGTTCAAATCTCAATTCATATAAAGTGGGAATACAAATAAATTGAGAAATTATCTCAACACTGTACACATTCCTTATGATTTATCCATATTTTATCAAATATATATATATATATATATGATAAATAATGCATCATATATATACATTTATTATTTATGTCGTAACACAATCAATTTCTTTATTTTATTTTTTTCCCCAATAAAAAATGCAAGTTGTTGAGTTAACAAAAAGTCTTGTGATCTAAAAGCCTCGTTCATATGTTAGTAATACCCAGGTTGTCAGACCCGGACCGGCCCGGCCGGTTCAACCGGAAAAACCGGGAACCGGCCATGTGGCCGGCCCGGGTATACCCCATTGACCCGGGTATTAAAAAACCCGGTGTTAACCCGGTGACCCGGGTGGTTCAACCGGGAACCGGTTGACCCGGCCGGGTCAATCGGGTCACAATGTTTAATTTTTTTTTTTACAATATTTAATAATTTATTATTATTTTCCCATTAGAAACCACAATATCGTGTATATTTATTAATATTAATTTATAATTTATAATCAATAAATAGAATTACAATATATACATATATATCATAAACATACCAACAAAAATTATCATTTAAAAATAAAATATATCAATGTGTTATGTAAATACTTTCTAAAAATTTAATTTATTAAGAAAATAAAACAATAAATGAGTGTAATTTTATTATAAAAATATAAAATTAAAGTATTCTAATTAAATAAAAAATATAAGAAAATTTAAAACAAAATAAAAACTCAATTGAGATATAAGAATTAGTGAATTAATTTCTTATTTATTTTAACAAAATCAACCAATAAACAAATAACACCGAGAGAAGTTCGATAATTATATATTAATATATTAAATTTGTAAATATTTAAAAAATGTAAAAATAAATGACATAATTAGAAAACTCTACTGTATATAAGGTCATTTATCAATTTAAATATCAAATTTGAGTAGGTTTTTATAATATAATTATGGGTTTAATATTATATTTGCTCATTATTAATTATTATAATATTTTTTATATTTAATTATTGACCCCGGTTCAACCCCGGTTCGACCCGGTCGAACCCATTGACCCCTGACCCCTGGGCTTAGCCGGGTCTGACAACCTTGAGTAATACATGCAAATAATATAAAGTATCATTCTTTTGTGAAACCATAATGAACAAAGGACTAAATGTGCATCGACCAATTGATTTTTTTAGGTTTATTGACTAAATTAATAAAAAAAATAAATTTGGAGACTAAAAGTAAACTTTAATAAAATTTTCATATTATACATTTAAAACATTAAAGAAAATGTTAATAATAACTTCATATTGGAATCTTTTTATTAGCATAGTTTTAGTAATTATTTGATATTTATTTATGAGGAAAATATCTAAAAATGGAAATTGTTATATAAACTATATTTAAGTAAAATGGAATAATTTTCTAGTGTTTTCTAGAAAAAGGAAAGAAATTAGATAATTCTTTTTTTTAAATAAGGAAAGAAAATTGTAAATTTCACATTAAATTTGAGCTTTTCTAGTGTTTTCTAGAGAGTTGAAACATGGAAATGTTACATAAGTTAAAATTTAAAAAAAATTAAAAAAAGAAGGTTTTTATTAATGACGATGATGGATTCATCTACATAAAATAAAATAAAATAACTTAAATAAATATCATATAAAAAATAAATTTATAAAATCAATTAAAGATTATACAGTTTATTTATTAATTTTATTTTTGCCTCCTGTATTTATTTATTTATTTATTTTACTTATTTACTACGCGTCCAAGCTTGCTTTTATTGTACAACATCGTCACTTTTCATGTACGAAAACTTCTAGAAATTAAATCAAACTCATTATTGATTAATTTATTTATTCAATGAGTCAAAATGTAGCTGCTGTGAATAAACTTTTAATGAGTCAAATTATGAATACTTGTATTTAATTATTAAAATATGTTATCATATTTAGTGTAACTATCATGAAGAAATTTGGATTTCTATTAAAAAAATTTAGATTACTACCTTATGTATGGATTATATGTGTAACAACAACAACAATAATAATTAGGGTTTTTTTTTACTTGCATACCCTTGTAAAATCATAAATTTACTTAAATACCCTCATAAAAATGATATTTTCTTGTATAACCCTAAAAATCAATCATATTTACTTATATGCTCTTATGGTTAAATTGACTCGCTAAATCAATTGATGGAATAAGGGTAAATTATCAATATGGGTTTACTTATATACCCCTAATTTTTTTTTCTTATTTTGTACACATTACTCATTTCATTCAACAAATGACCATTATGGATTTGTTAATATGCCCATCAAATTTTTTTATAATATTTTATAGACTTTAAATTATTTAAATTATAGATAACCAATGTAATTTTTTATATATGCTTTAATTATTTTTAAAAATTATTAAAAATCATGTATTTTTGAGTAAATTCATATTTTTCAGGTTTCCACAAACATCTCTAAAAAATTTTACATTGTCACATGCTCTTTACAAACCCAACCTAAAAATAGATAAAAATTACGACATGTAACAAAATATAACAAATTTGGGAGGTTCTCCGAGTAAACTCTCGTGACGGCGTTGATCACGCTGAGACCTCTGACGGTGAACCTCCCAAATTAATTAAATCCATTGAAGCCATTTGATCACACTCAAGAAAATAATAATAATAATAATAATAATAATAATAATAATAATAATAATAATAATAATAGTTTACGTTTATTTATTAAATCTAATTTTTCAACCCTTAATAAATTAATTAATTAATTAAAAGAGTTCATTGTATAAAGGACGTTGATATAATAAAATTTTAGGGTTGAAAAGCCTATTTTTGGAAGCCTCTAAATTCTTTCTTTGTCCTTATAATTTTCTCAGCACATGGGAAGAAATGTCATAAAATAATTCACAATTGTTTTCCAAAAAAAATTAATTAAAAGGTTCACTTTTCTTTAAACAATTATTATTATTATTTTCAAGTTTCAAATAACCTTTTTTAATAATAAAAGAAAATGAAACTTTTGGATTTGTTCAATCTTGAAGGTTCTGAGGTAATAGCAAAAGTTTTCGGATTTTTCAGTAGTAAAAATTTACATTTTATGTTATTGCAGTATTATATTATGATCTCAGGGATTTACAAATTTATAGATTTTGTATTTGAGTGAAAGGATTTCTTAATTTTGAATTAAAAAATAATAAATTTAAAAATATTGATTTTTTTTAATTTTAAATACAATACCTCATTATAAAAGAATTATAAATTGCCTCTATAATAGAAGGATGATAACCTTTTTTTTTTCTTTGTCGAGTAAAAGGTTGAAGAATCAACTCTTACTCATAATAGTTAAAGTGAGTTGGCCACTTTATGAATATATATATATGAGTAAAAAGCATCGAGTTTAATTTAAGTCATTATATTTAAAAATAAAAAATCAGATATAACAAATAAAAAAAAAATTAACATCTTCAAATAGTTTGGTATGATACCAGTAAAAAAATGGAACATGAAAACTAAGAAAATCAAATAGGACAAATTATATTCTATTTGATATTTTCAAATATTTTACTCTTGTAAATAGAGAAAAAAATTAGGGTAAATCATTTAAATAGTCACCCAATTATGCAACTACTCTTATTTGAGTCACCGAATTATAAAAAATTTCAATTACCCTAACTTTAGATTTGTGTTCAAGCGGGTCACTCGGGCTAATTTTGCTAATGATGGGTTGATGTGGCAAACCACGTCAAGCCTCCATGCCAAATCAGCATGTCACTTGAATAAAAACCATTTTTATCTTTTAGATAATCAACCCATATTCTTCATGTCAGATAAACAAAAAGTAATTTGATTTTAAATTTTTGAAATTTTTTGTCAGATAAGTTGGAGTTGTCTACTATTTAATTTGATTCTTTGTTCACGTGGCATGTTGATATGATACGAGGGCATGATGTGGTATGTCACGTCAGCACGCTATTAACGGAGTTAGCCCAAGTGACCCAATACAAAGTAAATTTTAAGTTAGGATATCTAATTAAATTTATTTTATAATTTGGTGAGTCGAATATGAGTAAACGAATGATTGGCTAACTATTTAAATAATTTACCCAAGAAATTATTTATTTATTTATTTGACAATGCAGACAAGCCACCCTATATATGCCTCCCAAATCCTTAACCATATTTTGGAAGGAAGTAAATTCTCGACTTTTTAAATGTGAGTTAATCGTACTACCATCATCTATTGCCGCGACAATCAATTGATTTACTTCTGTCATCATAATTGAAAAAATGAGAAAAATCAAATACAACAACTCATACTTAATACTTTCAAATATTTTACTATAGCAAAGTACAGAAATAATAACAACTGATTTGTTTCAGTCATCATACTTGAAAATCGGCAAAATACATAATTTAGTGTAAAAAAAAAAAACAAAGACTTTATGTAAAACTTGTTTCCCTCTATAAATATAGTTCAATACAGTTAAAAAAACGGCATATTTATTCCGTTCATCATACTTGAAAATAAAGAAAATCAAATACAATAGATTAAATACACAATTTAGTATTAAAAAAAAGACAAAAGCTTTTTTAAAATAAAGAAAAAGAACTAATCTCCCTTTTTAAATACACTTTATTAATGAGAAGGTGACAAATGAAATGGTTGAAATTTTCCAAATTCTTGAGTCAAAAATCAGGCTATCTTTGGGAAGACTAGTAAAACCCATTCCCAATTCAAAGGTATCACACGTCACGTGCTTTAAGCATGAGAAAGCCAAGTGCGCCCCCACCCTCTTTATTACATCAACCAATTTTAGAAGTCTTCAAAGCTAAAGCATAAGGAAGACAAAGATGATAGTGATGAGAGATAAACAAAAATAAAAATAAAAATAAAAATAAATGTATAGATCGAGAGAGAGAGAGAGAGAGAGAGAGAGAGAGAGAGAGAGAGAGTTCAAAATCCATGACTTGGACCAAAGCATCCACCATTCATGACCCTCTCATGGACCTCTTCACATTTATAGCCTGATTGAGCTCTTTGTGGAGACACACACCCTTGTATGTATGAGTCCTTAGATTTTATTCTTGTTCCATGAACTCTAAGAGAGAATTGAATTAGTACTTACTAGTGATCTTGGAGAACAAGAAGATGGAGCTACTTGTTATGGAGAAGAAGAAGAAGATTGAGGAAGAGAAAAAGGTAGAAAAGGAAGAACAAGAAGATGTAGAAGATGTAGAAGCAGAAAAAGAAAAAGAAGAAGAAGAAGATGTTGTGCTTCCGGGGTTTCGGTTTCATCCTACCGATGAAGAGCTTGTCGGCTTTTATCTTCGGAGAAAGGTGGATAACAAGCCTATTAGTATAGAAATAATCAAACAGATAGATATCTACAAGTATGATCCATGGGATCTCCCAAGTGAGTTTTTGCTTACCTCTAGCTACTTGTATTGCATGCTTCTTGCTTTCTTAGTGTTCTTGTTTTAATTCATAGAGAGTGAGAATTTCAATGTGTTTCTAATGATCTTTGTGAAAATAAGTTTAACTGAGAACTCAATCATGCATGCATGCATGAATGTTGTTTTTTTTAGGGATTTGAAGCATGATTCAAGTGTCTTTTTTATCGCAATCCATGTTTTTGAACTTAAAAGGTAACTTTCAAAGTATTTCTTATGATCTTTGTGCAAATAAGTCAACTAGTTTTTTTCATTCATTAGTACATGAACGTTGTTTTTTTTTTAGTGTTTTGAAGCTTAACTCAAGTGTTTTTGTAGTAATTCATTGTTGTTAACTCAAGCATGCATGCATAATTGCTAGAGAAATTTCAATGTGTTTCTTATAAGTAATAGTGTCAATTAATTGATTATTATCAATGAAATTAGCATGAATCTTATGCTCTTGTTTGCAATGTAGAAGTTAGCAATGTTGGAGAGAAAGAATGGTACTTCTTTTGCTTGAGGGGGAGGAAGTATAGGAATAGCATAAGGCCTAATAGAGTCACTGGTTCGGGGTTTTGGAAGGCGACGGGCATTGATAGACCGATATATTCTCCAAACGACATTGGGAAATGCATTGGATTGAAGAAGTCTTTGGTTTATTATCGAGGAAGCGCCGGAAAAGGCACCAAGACTGATTGGATGATGCATGAATTTCGCCTTCCCCCGGCCACAAAGAACGACGCAAACAATCCCCCTAGTCTTCAAGAAGCGGTAAAAATTCCGAACAATTACTTCATCTTCATATTCTCCATCACTTTCACTAAATTGAATTTATATGGTTCATGATTTGATAGGAAATTTGGACAATTTGCCGAATATTCAAGCGAAATACAACATACAAAAGATATCATCCTCAAGATTGGAGTAAAGAATCACCAAGAAAGCGAATATTGGCAAGTGATGCAAGTTCAAAAACGAATAGTTTCGAATCAGATACCGGAGAAGATCAATTCAAATGTTTCGGTATATCTTATGTTGATCATCAAGGCCATGACAACAAGATACCAACTACTAATTACTTTGATCAAAGGAACCATTTCTATACTACCCAATGGAACCAAGTGGCCACTCAAACTCCATTGACAACATTACACTCTTCGACATTGAACCCGAATGAATTGATCAAAGAAACAAACTGGGATGAACTCGGAAGGATGACCGAGTTCATGACCGATCCCGCATTCGTCTACGACGGACGATATTCATCGGTTACGTACAATTCGATGTAAGTAATCACTGATGTTAGAACTAGGTAGCAGAAAAAGAAGAAGAGTAATATCATATGTGCATGTATTTTATGCTAACTGTTTGAGTTTATGGTTGTTATTGTGGTGATACAATAAAATGAAACTCTATATGGTCATCACTAGATGTTTGTATTGCTTTGTACTTGAATGATCACTGGTATGAAGTAAATTCAGGTACAAAGAGTGATGATTAATTTACTGGGAACTCTTTTCTATCTTAATTTTGTATTTTATCAGGAGTTCATTGTATGTGAAACTAGTTAATTATTACTGAAAGAAAAATGGGATTCGAATTGAGACTTTTTGTTATGCAATAAGGTAGGTTTGATGACAGGATATTTAATTGGTGACTTTTCCCCATTGTTGACTCTGTTTTATTTAAATTAGTTGTGTTCTTGACCTTAAGGGTCTTATCTTTATATTAATGACATCATTCTATTGTCATATATATATATATTTAGAATCACTCTTCATTTATGAAAATAATATAGTGATATCGTTGATGGCTTTTGTGTAAATAAAAAAATGTGAAGCGCAAAATGGGAATGAGAAAAAAAACATTATGAAGGCAATTCAATTAATTAATGGAGTAAAAGTTAGAATGAGCTTGAGTGTCAAGTTGTGTTCAATGGTGATGTGAATAATATTAAATGAGGATTAATTTGAGACAATTTAAAAGAGGTTAAGTCTAATGTGAATAGGCTTGAATAGGAATATTTATTATTTTGTTTATAGATATGAAAATTTCAATATATATATAATTAAATAGAAATATATTATTCCCTTATATTCAAGTTGAGGCATGCGAATATTGACTCGTTTATTAAATTAATAAGAGTCAAAATTTGATTTACTATCCATTTTAATCTTTTTTAAATAATATTCCATAGAACTATAAGTAACTTTCAATCAAACAAATGTAATTGTCACTATGGAAAAAAACTATGTTATTTTGAAAATGAATACACCATTGATAATATATAAAAGTTTTTTATTTGCATACCCATGCATGCAAAAATTGAAATTCCTTATATACCCTTGAGAAAATAATATTTGTTTATATGCAATTTAAAAATCATTCTTTTTTCTCTATACAAACCTTTACAGCAAAAAATTAATTTAAAAATTTTAGTAAAAAAACTATCATTTTGCCTTTTTCTTTTTCTATCTGCATTCATATTATGAATCAGAAAAGAATGTTTTAATGTATATAAGTAAATGCATGCATCAATTTGGTTACAAGCTAAGTGTTCATATTAGAATTTTTAAAGATAAATTTTGATTAATAATGGATAGCACATAAGTACATATATGCACAAAGTATGCGTTTGATGTCAAAATAATTGACTTGTGATTGAAACATTCTTGTCATATTAATTAGAATGACAATTTATTTTGCTATGTTGATATGTAACGAAAAATTGGTAGACAGAAAAGGATTGATTAATTGATTTGGTTGAGTGACTTAATTTATTAAGTCAACTTGTAATAATAATTAATTTTATAGAATTGATTAGTCTTGGTATATGATTAACTTATACAAGAAAGAATGACCTGAATTCATTCAAATTATGGGAATTAATATTTATGATGTTTCATCATAATGATCGATGAGTTAAATTTAGTATAAATGACTTGATTTGTTTAATATATTTTGTTTAGTAATTTGATTATTCAAACTTGATTAGTCTTGTAATATGATTAGCTTATACAAACACGAATAATTGAATGTAATATAATATAATAAATTTGTGCAACTACACAAGTAACATATGGCAAATTAATTTCAAGTGCGATTTAATTAATAATTTGAAAATTCAAAAACATTGATATATTTGTTTAGTATGATAGTTTGAATTCATATTCTTGATTTTTGAATTTGAGTAAGTTTTTTATTTAATAACTATATAAGCATGGCATAAGCATATGAGGTTTATTTTTTTATTTTTAATTTATTTTGGAAAGATCATATAAATTAGTTAATGTATTTTAAGAAGTTAAAAAGTTGGTAAGATAAAGTTAATTTGGTTATTAAATTTTCAATTGTTATTAAACTATGTGATGACTTCTATAGTGGCAGCGTTAACTTAGAAAGGATTAAATGGGCCAACATTGCTCTCATCCCCAAGGTTGATTCCCCTGAATTTGCTGGACATTATATGGCTATCAGCCTAATCAATTCGTCCTTAAAAATCATTTCCAAGCTTTTGGCAATACGTTTAAGTAAGGTCATGGACGCTTTAGTGGATAAGGCCCAATCAGCTTTTCTAAAAGGTCGATGTATTCTGGACAATGTGTCTATTGCGGAGGAGCTTATCTTTAGCATGCACAAACGAAGATTACCCGGGCATATCTTGAAAGTGGACTTTGAGAAAGCTTTTGATTTGGTGGATTGGGATTTCCTTCTGGATCTCATGAAAGCTAGGGGTTTTGGGGACAGATGGTTGGCTTGGATTGGAAATATTCTATTATTATCTAAGGCTAATGTTCTGGTGAACGGGGTCTCCTAATGGCTACATCCATTATAAAAGGGGGTTGAGGCAAGGAGATTCATTATCCCCACTACTATTTGTTTTGGTTTCGGATGTGTTATGCTCTATGTTCAGTCATGCCCTATGTTCCAGGATTCTGGAAGGCTTTCTTCGTGGAAGACGAGACATCTCTCGTTGGGCGGTCGTCACACGTTAGTGAACTCAGTCCTATTGGCAATACCTACCTTCTGGATGTCGATGTATAAACTGCCTAAATGGGTCATTAAAGACATTGATCGTATTAGAAGGGACTTGATGTGGTCGGGACCTGATATGGACAGCCCGGGTTGTAGACTTGTTAGCTAGAAGAGCATTTGTCGAGCGCGGGATCAAGGTGGTTGGGGGATTCTGGATATGTTCAATTTTAACCATGCGCTGCTGGGGAAATGGTGGTGGAAGTTTACGACTGACCCTAACTTGGGGGGAGTGATGTGATTCTTTTTAACTATGGTGGGCAGAGATGGAATATTTTCCCAAAACAGAAAGGGAGGATTTCTTATTTTTGGAAAGGGTGTCAAGTTGTCTTCCGGCGTTGAGATGTTGTTTTCCCCACGTTGTTTTGGTAGGCACACATATGCTATTTTGGAAAGACATTTGGCTAAATGGTAAATTGCCGATGTATTTGTGGCCTGGGATTTTCCGTGTTAGCCGGCAGTAGAATGCTATCTTCCAGGAGCTGGTTTACAAGTTAGTGGAGGCTCCTTTGTTTGAAGACAGTGACGTTCTTCAAGTGCAAGACTGGATTTAGAGGCGATGTTCAGATACGGAAGACATAAGAAGATGGGCTTTATCTAGAAATGGATTATTCTCTGTTAAATCAGTCTATAATTTCCTTAACGATGGGGGGATGCGTTGCAGTGTTTCTGGCTTCTTTGGAAAAACAGCTGTCCAAAGAAGATAAACATCTTCAATTGGCTGGTCTAGAAAAACAAAATTCTGACTTTGGAAAATCTAGAGCATAGATGTTGCAACAAACCTCCAACAACGACTTGTGTGATGTGTCATTTTGATATTGAATCAGTTGACCATCTGTTCATTCACTGCCAATTCGTTAGGGAAGTGTGGATATACTTTATCAATCTTCTTAATCTTTCGGAGCCTCCTAGCTCTATGAGCCATATTTGGGGCTACTAGAGAGGGACAGTGAGACCAGTCTCTAGGATCTGTGCGGATTTAGTGATTAAGGCGTTAGTTTGGAACATTTGGCTTGCCAGGAATGATTAGATCTTTAATGATAAATTTGCATATGTCCATTTCCTTATCATGAATATTGATCGCATGCTACTTTCGTGGTTCGATGCTTTTGCAGATAACACCAAGGGGAAGATTGAAGATTCCATGTCTACTGTCCAGCGTAGCCTTGAGCTCCTTGGTCAGAGGGGCCAGCTGTACAGGGAGGATCCTAGGGAGAACCATACTGCCGAGGAGGCACAAGGACCAGTCACGAGTTAGTTGTCTGATTACCAGCCAGGTGTTGAGGAAGCTCCTTTCCTCGGGTGGTATGTTCCTTCTGTTTTAGGTCTTTTGTAGCCCCTGCATCACCGCTTGTGGTGAGAAGGGGGTTTGTTTCTATCTTATTTGTACTTTGTAACTCTTTTGCTTTTGGTCTTATCTAATATAGTAGTTTATCCACCTTTTCAAAAATATATATATATTTATAAGTTGTTTTTCTTTTCATTATAACGTGAATTAGATATATTAAAAGACTTAAAGAGAATTATTATTATCTTTTTTTTTTTGATAAATTTATTAACTTATGACTTGAGTTATATATATATATATATATATATATATATATATATATATATATAAGTTCCTAATTTGTACAAATTGATTTTTGGCTTGGTATAGAAAGGTTTATAGTAAAGTCATTATACATCAACTAATTTGATAGAGATATTAATATATTATGAAAATTTGTAAACAACTTCGATATAAATATTTCAAATTTATAATTTTTTTAATAATTATATCACTTTTATATTTAAATTAAATAAGATAATATGTAAATTTATTTATTTATTTATTTATTTATTTATTTTAGTAGTGAGTAAATTTATTTATTTTAAAGCATATTGTTGTAACTTCATTGATGTACCTTAAAATATACTCGTATTTACCTATAAGTCCCTCCATATTTTGCAGAATCCTTAAACATCCCTTGAAGTTTGCTGATTCCTCATAGGTCCCTCATTTTCAAATTAATTTCCTTCAAATCTTGATGGCTCTAATGGTCATTAATGGGTTGTTAACTAGGCATGGAAATGCCATCTTTGTCCCTTGTTCAAGTTCCAAAATCAGAAGGCAGGGAAATGGTGAAAATGCCTTAACTGACTAGGCGACTGTTCGTGTTATACGTATATGCATGGTCCCAGTGGAAACCTTTTTTATTCTTGTTCTTGTTCTTCTTCTTGCGCCTAGGACTGAGTTCTCCTTGTTCGTTCGCCGACAAGCTTGTTCTTCTCTTCGTACTCTCGGCTTCCCAGAAAATCGTGAGCCTTCCTGCAAAAAAAACACAAGCGAAAAGATAAGGAGAAGTCGGCCGACTTTCGTGTGTATTTTTGTGGATTTCATATGTAGAATTTGACTTTAGACGGTGTGGGTTTCATGCTTTGGTGTGTATTACTTTGGGTTTTTGGATTTTTCCTGTGTAATATACGTTTCATCCTATGTAAAATATCTATTTGCTGTGTAAAATTTGATCATTATGTGTAATTTCAATTGAATACAGAAATGGCTACCACTTTGGTCAATGTTAGGTGTTACCTAGCCCCTATCGTGGAAATGATAGAGGGATTGAAGAAAGTAATGAACAAAATGCACTGGCAGATACTTCGCCAAACCCCTTTTGCGCACATGATGGACTTGGTAATTGTGCTCCAAGAAAATGGAGAGGTGGATGCGTTGCTCCGTATATATGATGGCCAAACCGAAAGGTTCAAGATTGGTTACATCATGCTGCAATTCAAGCCCGAGGACGTCGCCATCATTATGGGCGTCCCATGCATGGAAGAGATTGTCTCCTTCAGATACGAGGAGGAAGGGGTCTTATCTGAATTTGAGCTTGCCTACCTGAACAAAATGCACAACCGGCATCACGATGCCATTAAGGATAACCTATTCAGACTTGTTAGAGGGAAGTCCGGAACGGAGGAGACTTTCGTGAAGCTCCTCTTCATGTTCTTCACGACAACCGTCTTCTTCCCGAACACCTTCCTCAATTCGCCCACCTTTGTGGCCAGGTATGCGGACAACCTGGAGACTATAGGCAACTATGCCTGGGCGCATGCCATCCACAAGTGGCTGATGGACGATTTTCCCAAAACCGTCGCACGGGTGCAGTTGCGCTGTCAAGGAAAGTACTACAGTGTTGGATACCTCAAAGGGTACTCAGTTGCCCTTATTATTTGGTTCTATGAGGTGACTGGAAATGTGAAGAACCAACGTGTTGGTCGGACACCTCGTATACTGTGTTATTGGGTGAGTACATTCATCAAGGCGTCATCAGTCGATCTACTTTTAAAATCCCTGGAATGGAAAGAGGTGAGGTTTTCTTTTAATCTTGTGTAATATTCAAGCTGTCTAATTTGTTGGTCAGATACCCCGTATACTGTTTGTCTAATTTGTTGTTGTTATTACTATGTAATATTCTTGTTTACTATATAATATATTAACTTCCTCTTTAAGATATTTCCCATTCTGTATAATATACTCTATTCCTGTGTAAAATACTCTAGTAGTGTCTAATATACTAGCTTTATGTGTAATATCATGCCGGTCTATGTAATATCAATGTTTAATGTACTATAATGTTAGGCTGACATCTTATCTCTTGCTTCCTTTGCAGTTCTATGCTCTTGTCCCAGCCAATGATAAGAAAATTATACTTGTTGGCCATGGAATAGGAAAGGCCAAGGAAACTTATGTGAGGTCGTCCCAATTAGCCAACTCAAAAAAGAGGGTCTGACGGCATTCCCCTCCAAGGAGGTCAACAAAGAAAAAAAGCAAACCCAACAACGGAAGAAGGAGAAGAGGATCCAAAGAAGAGAAACCGACAAGCAATAAAAAAACGGGATGGGGACTATTCCCCCGAAATCAATCTCCCAAAAAGGTCTCGGCCGCAGTTGGAGACCGACAGGCCTGACAAAGCTGCTAATGGTCCGAGAGGTGATGATGATGTGCGTGGTTTACTTCACCGCCTATTGGCCAAGTTCGATGTGCTATGCGCCCGTATGGACGAGCGCGATGCCAAAGATGCTCGGTGGGATGGGCCCGACGAGCGGACCTCACCAGTTGAAGATGTAGTGAACTGGCATGAAGACTTCATCCGTCACCCTTCTTCTTGTACCCATTCTCAGTCAAGTATGCCTTTCAAAAGGGTGGCGCGGAAGACTATTGGACAGCACAACGCCGACAAGCCCACTAATGAGTTAACCCTTGTGGTGGCGATTGAGGCCGAGCTCCCAGATCCCGCGGTACCAACAGAAGGTCCAGCAGAAGTCCAGGGGCAAGAGCCGGCGGTCACGTTAGAAGGTGAACAAGCGATTGAAGGGGATCTGTCACCGGCTGCTAGAGAAGAAAAAGCTACAACCCCGGAGGTATCTGATGGTAGTCCCACTCAGCGTCCTTTGGAAAATCCCACTAAAAAGGTCCCAATAAAGAGGGTCCCGCTGAAAAGGTAACCATGAGTGAAGCCCTTGCCAAGGAAAATTCCCTGAGAAGTGGCCAGTCATCGAGGGCGCTTCCCCAGAAGCGTGCCCTGCCTCAGTCATGGTCGTCCGAGGAATCGGACGACATACTCCTAGTGTAAGAAAAAAAAAAACGTCCATGAGTAGAGGCTGGTCATCGATGACCCCCGCACGGAAGATTGCCACCCCACTGGCACAGTCATCTGAGGAGTCGGATGACATATTCCCTGCAGCCATGCAGGCCATTGACAATCTCCTTGAGACATTTCAAGTGGGAAAAGTGTCAGAAAGGATGACAAAGAACAACTTGCGATCGTACCGTACGAGCATAAGGAAATAAACGGCTGTACACTGAGTTACAAATCCCAGCTAAGGATGATTTCATGCCGAGGAAGAAGACATACCCCGGCTTCGCAAGGCTAAAACAACTTGAAAAGTCAACGCTTGATCTCTACCTAAACACTCACGTCGATAGGTAACTTTCTCTTTCTTATGTATATAATTTAGATATGTCATTTCCCTATATATATTCCTATGTAAGAAAATTTTTGTCATGTGTAAACTATATAGTTTTCGTGTAATAGTTTTTATTTCTTGTGTAATATATAGAGATCAAGTTTGATGTTAATGTTTCTGTTTTATGTCGCAGTCCTGTCATATGGAGGGATGAGTATAGGTTCACAACCCGCCACAATCTCTTCGTCCTACTTGAAAGGAAGGAATAGGTGTCTGACGATGTGGTCACCGTCCTGGTCCTAATGCTGCGTGAGGAGTTGCTGACAAATCCCAACGCGCATAAGAGGCATGTAGTTGTTACTTTGTCGTTGGCGCTTGCAATACGGAAGTCAGAATACGCCACCAATTAGGCACTGTGCATGATGGAGGATATCATCATCGGCCACAAGAATGCGGACTTGATTCTTATGCCAATCGTCCTTCATGGGCATTATCATCTCGTTGTCTTCGACATTGTAGGACAGACATATATGCATTACTTTTCCCTTCAATCACCGACATACGATGCTGACGCTATCAAAATGGTAAGTGAAATCCATACAGCAATTCCTCGTGGATAACAATTCGGCTGTTTAATATACAATATTCATAAATTAACGCTAATAACGTCTGTCCTTCTCGTATTGCAGCGGGATCTCTGCGAGTTCATCATTGAGGTTAACACAGACGGAAACTCGTTCAAGCACCTACCGATGATGCATGTCCGTTCCTGCCCGCAATAAGCACCCAGAAGTGTTGACTGCCCCATCTTCCTTATGCATTTCATGTTTCATGGAGCAAATCCTGGACAACGAAATGCTCGATGTCCCGCTAGCGGAAGTCTCATTCCTACGGCTTCAGTACGTTGAGCGGATACTGGTCAATGGCATTCGGAAAAAGGCCATTGCAACGGGAAATGAAGCAAAGGATGTCACCCTCGAATAGATACCCTAGGATGCTACCGTAGTGAATGACCAATGGGGTGATGACCCAACCCCCCGCGGGGATGGGGGGATAACGGTGACATTGTCTAAGAAATTGAAAAATGGATTGATGCTGCTAAAGCGCACACCCAGGTGGATGACAAACCTGCAGGGTTGGAAGAGATCGGCACCACTGAGATCGAACAACCAAAGGAAGCCGAGGAAGACGTAGAGAAGCCGGTCGTTGAAGTCGACACTGTGCAATGCATTGAGGAGGTTCAGTCTGATGTTGTCTTACCCTAATGATACTTGTGTCCTGTCAAACTTTAAGTATATTGGAATTACCTGTGTACTATCAAACTTTAACTTCTTTAGATTTACTTGTGTTCTATTAAACTTTTCAGACGTTTGTAGGATATTGAAAATGCGAATGTGAAGTCATACAAAAAACAAAAAACGAAAAATATATAATACACAAAAACACCAATATAATACAGAGAAAAGACTAAAAATACATATAAACCTAATATATTATACACATATGTATGTATAATAAACACTAAACCGCTCATGAGACAACTTATTTTTTACCTTCATTGGTTGCATTCCTTAGAAAAAAGCATTATAGACGAAAAACTTCTGACGGTAGCACCATTCTTTAGAATATCAGATTTAAACAAAAAATATATATATCATATTAAACATTCCAAAAACCTAATGAATGTACATATTACACAAAAACACTAGTACAATAGTTCAGTCCGCTATGACTGCGTTACACGATTGACGGCTATGGCCAGTTTTGTGGCACCGACTACAATGTGACTCGCGGACTTCAAATCCTTGTGCCTCGATTCTCTTCCTTCTTGGATGGTCGGGTCATTTTTTGGTGATCGGGGGCCGGTTTCGCAGTTCACGGAGCTCATCACTTGGTTTGTCGGTGTTAGGGATTGGGTATATAGGTTCATCATACGCACTATAGTACTATTCCACTTTGAAGTAATTGGCCACGTAACTGTGTACGTTCTTATCTGTTTGCATGATCACCGCACATGCATGCTTGCAATGGAGCCCATGGACTTCCCATATTCTGCAAGAACACTTCCGATTTCATAAACTGACAGCATTGTTGTCATTGTCAACTATTTCGTAAGTATCAGACATTGAACGGCCCACCCTCAACAACCTGCTATCTTCAATAATCAGTTCAACCTTTTTATGTATCTCCGGACAAAGATGCGTATCCGACCTATTTGATTGTGCGTATCTATCAGCCATCATATTCATAAGTTTGAACCTGTGAACATACACTTCCACTTAGTACAATCCATGTGTGTAGAAAGGATTTCACAGAAAATGTCCCGATATTACACAGAAAATACATATAATACACAGTTCTTGCATGATTTTACACAAAAACAGAGAATAATACACAGAAAAGACGATATTACATGGGTAATAAAATGTAATACACATAAATGCCATGATTTTACACAAAATAAAATATAATACACGGGAAGTAAGGAGAATTACACACGAAAGCATACCTTATTGAGTCAACCAGGCTTGTCACCGGTAGATGGAGCACCTCTTTGATCCAGGCGTTGAATGACTCCGCCACGTTGGAGTACATCTCACACCAACGCATACCCTTAAATAAATAATTAGCCCAGTGATCAACATCTAATTTGTACAGTAACCAATCGTGTGCCTCCGGCGATGTCATCGCAAGTTCTGTAATAAAATCATCAAACTCTTTGCCTGTGTAAGCGTACGCAATTTTTACAAGTATAGCCCAATATTGTTCGCACAATGTTTTGCCAAGTTTACTGTTCACTTTCATGAAGCTCGTCTCCAAATGTCAGAGGCAATAACCATGTGGCGATGACGGGAACACTCTCGTGATTGAGTTTATAAGGCCCTTCGACTAATCCGATATGAAACTAATAATTTCATTGTAGTCATCTTCACCGTATATTGCCTCACCGAGTGTGGCGAGAAACCTGGTCCAATTGTGATCAGTTCATTGTTGACAATAGCAAATGCCACATGGAAGATACCCTTATTCCCGTCTTTGCCGGTTGCCCCCAATAGAATCCCGCCATATTTTCCAAGCAAATGAGTTCCGTCAACAAATAGCAATGGTCTGCATGCTTTTTTGAAACCAACCAAAAAAGAACGAAAAGAGAAGAAAGCTCGTTTAAATAGCTCCCCGTTCTTCTCAACTGTGACAATGCTTTTGGGATTTCTCCGCCACCTTATTAGCGTACCACAACAACAAATTATAGTTGCTCACCTCATTACCATGAATAATAGACCGGGCGACCTTCCTACCCATCCATGCACGCTTATATGGTAATCGTATGCAGTGTTCTTGAAGGATGTGTTTCTATATATCGATGGCTCGATACGATAGTCATTCTCTCAGTCTCTGCATAATACGATAGCTGACCTATTTCTTACTGGCTTTTGGGTGGACTATTGTATCGATGCCCCCACCATAAGTCTGCGTCACTTGCATTGCCTTTACTCGGAACATCTCATCATTCCTCTCTTTAGATGTGTGGGCACGCCACTAGTAATTCAGAGAAGCACACCTCACGGTCGAGCGAAGTCTGTCGTTTTATATGAATATGAAATTGAAATTATGCCATATGGCATGGCTGCGCAAGGTATCTTTGAACTTATTCACACTCTCAAACTGTTATCCTACTTGTAATATCTGTCCATCAGATGTTTGTGAACATGAAGCAATACTGAGCTCACCTGCACGAGGATGTTGGGACAGAAATGTCTCCATGTCTGCATTCAGGCTTTTTGAGATTGACTCCGTGTGGATGCTAGCACATAAGGTAGGGAATAAGTTAAGAATAATACATAGGAAATGCAAATTAATACATAGGAAATCAATATAATACACAAAAAAACATGTATAGTACACATGACATGCATATAATACACATGAAAGATATTGTAATACACACAAACATATACAACTACACGGAAAAGTAGAGATAATACACATGACGACACACGACATAATAAGTGTGGTGTATGTTGCCGAATTACAATGTTGGTAAGGAGCTGTTAATGGTTGCTTCCGGTGCCCCACTGACTTCTTCAATGATGATGTCCACCACACTCTTCTTGTAAGTGTGGTATATGTGGAACATGGGTTGAAAATCCGCATCTGACTTAATTGGGCAAACTGTGTCATATGAGTCAGGTGTCACAAACTTCACAATGACTCAAGAAGCGTCCAATGACCACCGCTCACATATCTTGGCCACAACAACCTCCCATACGGTAAGGACTGTGAATTGGAGTAGCCGTCCTTCACCTTTGAAACAAGCCATAGCACAAAATGTCTCCATGATGACTAACACCTGCGTAAACATTACACAAACCCATAGGTTAAAAAAAAGGCCCGAAGGAGGAAGTAAGCGAAACTAAATGAAGATGTTGCTTACTTGAACGACAGAAAGAATGAGGCAAAGAAGAAGAATAATGACAAGGAGAAGAAGAACAACGGCAAGGAGAAGAAGAACAAGACACAAAGAATGAAGATGAAGATGAAGTGCACTAAAAGAAGATGGAGATCTCTGCCATTACCTACCCAAAAAGGTTGATGTGATTGGGCGGGAGAGAGGGCAATTCTGCCATTTAAGAGAAAAGACATTAACGTGTGTCACGGCAGGGACTTAAAAAGAATATGTGTAAAAAAGAGGGACTACATGGGAAGTGCAAATGTCAAAGGGACTGCAGAGAAAAAATGAAACTTTATAAGGACTTTTAAATAATTTTTCCCTAAAATACATTCTAATTAAAAAAAATATAATAATGTGTTTGAAAATATATAAATTAGTAAAGTGTAATCTTTATGTACGGAGCAAGGAAATTTATTTAGTAGGGTCAAACATATAAGTATAACATCATCATCTATAATGCAACAATAGGTATATATATATATATATATATATATATATATATATATATATATATATATATATATATATATATATTAATTATCGTTAAAACATGGTCATATGTACTTTATAATTCCCACGAAAAGATTTCATATTTTTAATTATTGCATGATTGTTTCATTATCATTACTATGGAATTCATTTCTTTCAGCACACAACCAAACAATCACTTTTCAAATTTATCTCCCATTCAGCTCCTCAATCATTTCTTGATAATTATTTATCGTTGAAAGGCCTTTTCTACATTTGCAGCTGTAACATGGAAAATCAAAGCCAATTTTACTAGTAGAAAGACAAGTAGATAAACAATATTCTTAGTCTCAATTAATTTCTTAGCAAATTGACAAATCTCTTTAATATTAAAAAAAGCATGATTAGAGCGTATATGAATATATAATATAAATTTAAGTTGTTTGTTAAATCGCAAGATATCTGTACGGAAACTCAATACGATAAAAGTTAGCATAGAAAATCAACTTTTCTTTGTTAAAAATAAAAAAAAAATAAGGCACTTGGGCTAAGACATGTTGCACAAAGAAAAAACTTTGTATTAGTCTCAGGGGATGTGGCATGCCTTCAACCCAAAAAGTGACATCAACAGACTGGCCACACAAAATAAGAAATATTCTAACTAAACAGATAAATAACACAAACTATATATAACTTATAGAAATGCTACAAGGTCTAATAGTAAAGATCGATACACGATAGGTTCAAGTCTAGGTTACTATAAACCCCTTATACAAAAACAGTAACAATTGAGTTCAATATTACAATACTAAAGAATAATATACATAAAAAACATGGCAACTACACAGGTAGTGAGTGATTCTAAGGACCTTTTGTCCGGTATTGTTTTCTATTTTGGGTGCGTGTAGTAGTGTAGTTTTGAGTATTTTGTTGAGTTTTAGTTGTGGAATAGTAATTTTTTGCATTTTATGCATAATACAGGACCAAAAATCCACACTAGCATGCACACACCTGTGTGGGTACCCTTTTGTGTTTCTAGTGTTTGGTGGTACTGTAACAATATTACTGTAGCATCGACGAGGTGACACACAATCGTGTGAAGGTTGTACATGCCCGTTTGTCTTATTAGCGTTAGCAATAATGCAGTAAAACTACTGTAGAAAAAGAGATGCAGTACGGTACTGTAGTAATCAGCAAAAATAAAGGATGTGTGAGGCTTTCCTAGTCATAGATTTGAAGGTATTTTTAGCAGTTTGGTGCCCTAAACCCTTCTTTTCTCTTCTTCATTGATTTCTTCCCATTATTTTGTTTCTTCCTTGGATGAGAACCCTCCCCAACCCCCTCCAACACCTTTAATTATGCATTGAAGGATCATCCTTCACTTCTTCTTCTTCAAATCATCAAGGTAAGTACTTCCATTCTTCTTGTTTTTCTCCTTGTTTTCAATCTTGTTAAAATCTTGAGTATCCCTCATCCTTGAAATCATGGGTTACTGTAGTACAGATGAACCTTGCTACTTTATCTTATTTCTGTACTTTAGAATGGAGTTGATCTCCATAGAAATTCCTTGGAATTCTTTGGACTCAAGTTTGAGTCAAACTGAGCCCCTACCAGAGTTGCATTGCATATAGGTTTAGGGTTTTACACATCTTTTCTTCATGTCTTCACTGTTGCTCATTCTTTTGTTGGTTGGGTCTTGTTGGGTGTGTGTGTTGGTTAGGTGGTCAAATCCTGGCTCGAGGCAAGGAGCCGGCAAAGAAGTAGCGTCATTTGGGGAAACTAGTCGCCTAAGTTTGTGAGTGAATTAAGTTGAAAAGCATGATTCTTCTACGATCTTCAAATATTTTAATTGTTAAATGGAACCATTCCATGGCTTTATCGTATTGACTTGGTGTTTTCCTGATATGAGATGATTGCTATGTTATTGATGATATATGAGCACTATTGTCTTTTGAACTATTTTGACTATAACTTTATTCAATTTCAAAGATTGAAATTGAATAAATTTATAGTCAAAGTAGTTCAAAAATGGATTTTAAAATCTCCTCTTTTCGCATATTAATGCTTTTACCACGCTATGGCTATGGAAAAGGTTTTGTTTATGAATTACCGATGTTAATCTTCTTTGAGGATGTTATGATGTGCTTAATCATGATTTGTATGATTTGGATAATTGAAGATCTTGATGTTCTTGATAGTCTTTATTTGTATTCATGGAATGTAATGGTTGGTGACACCTCTTTAGTCACATAACCATGCGTTTGGCATCTATGAATTTAAAGATGGTGTTCAATTATGAAATGCTAATATTTGTCCTAAATGTGAATGTTCAATTATGAAAGTGTTGGGCTACAACCTTGATGTCAGGTGGGGAGTGGTTTTGATGGTGATGAGGTTCTTTTTCCCACTATAACAGTAGCCGGTCCTCATGGTTCGGCCTAACGGGAGGCAGCGTGGTGGACCCAGTTCATGTTTGGTATCCCCGATTCAGGTGGTGCATAGAAGTCCCGATGGGGTAATGCACGAAGAACCCAGAGATCACTACACGGGGTCTCGGTGGGCCAACGTTAAGGGTATGAAGACCTTGACGGCTCTCAACCTAGTCGAGACAGTGGCTAAGTCAGAGAGATTTTTCAGGCCATTGTTTTCGTTACAGTGTTACATTGTAGTTTTTGCATAACAATTACTTCTCGAATAGGATTATTAAATTGTGGACTTGTTTTTATGTCTTTAAACATCTTTTTGGTAAAATGGTTTCATTGATGAGCTTTGAAATAGATCATGACCTCTTTTAAAGTTTGTTTTTAAAACCAAAATTGTGATTAGTGAATTTTGGAAGCTTTTCATTTGATCAAATTGATTCTTATGCTTACTATGTAACTTTTATATACTTATGTTGATACGTTTATATATATATATACATGCTGAAATGTTGTGAAGTTATATGTATACTTGTAAAAGCTTGTTCATTTGGATTTAAATATCGAGGTTTGATGTCCTTTTAGAATTATGATAATCCACTCACTGAGTGACTTTAGTACTCACCATCTTCCCTCTTTCCAGGCTTTATTTTTTGAGGCGAAGTGCTTGGCAACTAATTGTTTTATTTTTCTTCATTTCAAATTTTGGTGTATGCCTATTTTTCATTCAGCATGGTTCCATTGTATAAGGAACATGGATCTACTAATATTCTTGACTCTATAAACTTGTATTACTGTGATATTACATGGATCTACCAAATTCAATCATTGGCTTGTCGAAATTCTTGCTTCTCTATGGTATGATTGAATTTGGTACTTGTATAATCCTTCACTTGTGATTTGTGTAGATCATTGTGTAAAATTTAGGGATTAGTCAGCCCTTACGGTAATTCGAGAGTTGCATGGCGTGTATCCTTCCTTGAGATTGTCACATGTGGGATGGTGCGGGACATACTGAGCTTCCAATACTATACAACTACTAGATATCTCCCACTATCTAAAAAGAAGATAAAAACATGATGATGAACTCACAAGCTTAGTAAGTTCTTTGCAAAATAAAATAGAAGAAACATACGGAGTTATATACATCAAAATACACAATAACCAAAACATTCAATTCATGTACTAGTGAGGAGTAAAACTTATCAAATCAACATAATTCCTAGAAATTCTAACACAAAGAAAGATCATAAAATCTCCCAATTTATAAGCAGAGTGAAATTAAGTCTCAAAAATATGTAATATCACAATTTTTCCTTAGATGCTAAAATCATATCATCAAATCATCAAATACTAGTAGTGGTCTAGAATAGAATCAAACAAAATTTTCAAAATCAACCTCTAGTATTAGGAGCAGAATTTCAGATACACAATTGCATCAAAGTAACATATAAGTGTCGACATGGCCAATGCACCCCCTCCATTGGCATAACAACAAAATGCATGCATATACGGAGAATTACACATTTTGTAAATATACCAATCCCCAACCATAAAAATTGTTGACAAAATTCAAACTCAAACAATCAAGCAAGAATAAATAGCAGTAAGGATAAATGGCATGCGCCTTCCAAATTTTCAAGTCCACTCATCATAACATACTCACTAATTTAAATGGTTCATCCTGATAGAAAATTAGAAATCAACCAGAAATACGAGATCAATAACTTTAGCACCTATCCAAATGTGTCTGGATGGCAAGAGAAGATGAGAGAACGAGAGAATTGAGAAATCTGGTCGTGATGAGAAATGTAAAGGTTTGGATAAATGTTTTCTCTTGATAAGAACTTGATAATCATCGTATTATGGCCATCAAAATGCCTTGAAATTGTATTCTGTTTGATAGTGTTGATATGAACTTGATAAGAACTTGGATATTTTGTTGGAATTGAAGATTGGTGAGATCGTTCTGCTCCTACAGAGTTCACCATATTTACCGAGTCAACATGTGAGTTCACTCCAAATATATATATTTGTGATAATTTTTTTAAGCGTTTCGACATGATTTTGATGGCTAGAATTATAATCTAGTCCGCTTTTATGATTCAAAATACAATTTTGATAGCCTTGCTTGAATGTATTAAGATTCTCAAAACTTCTCAAATATCCAACAAATTCAGCCTTTAATTATACTCATATAGCATGCAATATAGTCTTCCAGATTGCACTAACACACACGACATGCAGAAATTCCTAGATTAACCACATATATACTCTCTACACGCCACATCATGCTCAAAAATTAAATACAAATATCAAAGTATTGTCAAAAAATACATATAATTACTGGTATATATCAAACAATTTTTAGGAAATGCAGATAGTAAGGTATATATGATGATATTACAAAAATGCATACAAAAAAACATCCATAGAGACATCTTTGCTAATTTCTAAGGAAAAAATAGGAAAATCATGGATGAAAATTACTCGGTACTTATCTCCTAATGTAGACCTTCTTATAGCTCCGTTTCACCTATCCAACGTTGAAGTTCCTAGCTCTAGCCTCTCCAAGTCCTGGTGACTAATTGTGATCCTACTCCCCTCACACATTCTAGGTTTTCCTTTCTTTTTCTCATTTTTTTTCTTTCTTCTCTCCTCTCACTCTCACCTTCTTTTTCTCCTTTTCTCTTGCTCTTCTTATTACCTATATTAAATCTGGCCTCCCACTTCATAGCAACATCTATAGTATTATATGTGAATCCACTGCTATAATACAAAAAAGGAAAAGAAAGAAAATATCATCTTACCATATGTAGCAAAACTTGTACAAAATTAATCAACTAAAATTTAGGAGTTTTAGCATGAACTCTAGTGAAATCTACAACATCAAACTAAGAAAATTTAGTAAAAACCCAATTCTAGGATGGTTATTGTAGAATGAGAATTTAAATAATAATGGGAATGAAAATAATAAATAGTTGCAAGGATTGAGAATTGTAAATGAGAAAAATAGAGGGTGGTAAACTAGTCTCTATGCCCTTAATGCAAAATATTATTATTCATGAATAAAATAATAATTTATCACTGCACCATTTCCCCCTTTTAGAAGCAATCTGGAAGAGGGGTTTTTAAAATGAGCAATGTTATTTCTGTAATACTCTAAACCTTTGGATATCTGTAAGAAATTATATTCAGGGTATTATCACCGTTGCAGTAAGATTTTCCTACAGAGCAATTTTGTTGAGAAACCCCAAGTGGGAAGCTCAATAACCTAAGTGTGAGTTTCTAGAAGATTTTGGGTTCATAAATAATAAAAAAAGGTTTGATCTGAAGTGTTTCTGGAAACCAAGGACTGGAAGGTAAGGTTCCAGGGACCTTTTTGAAAAATTGTCTTATAATCCAGGGACTGTTAAATAGTTTATAAGGACCTTTTGGAAATAATATTTCATGATTTAGGGACCATTGGTGACTTTTTAGAGATCTTTTTGTAAGAAATTTTATTTTCAGGGCTTGATAGTAATTTCGGCAGACATTTAAGTTAAGAGATAAGTTTGGAAAGTTCTGGCTTCTGGGTGGCTTTCCTTCTTCTTTCTTTGCCGCTACAGTACCTGAGAGAAAAAAAAAAGAAGAAAGAAGAAGAAATTTGGAGGTTTTGAGAGAAGAAGAAGCTTGGTGCTTGATGGAGGGGAGGATGGGATGAAGCTTTCATCGGTAAGGGTTCTAAATAATTTTGTTTTGATATGTATGGGTGCATGTGTGTATATGAATGTGTATGCGTGGTTGGTTTGATGAAGAAGAAGATGAGATTTGAAGAAGGGATGATGGAGAGGATGAAGTGGTGGTTATTAGATGATTGTTGTGTGGAAAAACCATTGTATTTGAGTGAGATTTCGCTTGGAATGAAGAATGAATTTTCGGGTTTATTGTAATGTTACCGTAGCACCGAGATTAGGGTTTGTTTGGGTGATTAAGTTGATGATGATGATGATGATTAAGATGGTGATGTTGATGATGGTTGGAATATAGTAGGTGGAGTTTAATTGATTTGGTTGAGTTGGGCTTGATCAAATCAAGTGAAGTGGGTTTGATTTGAATTAGTCAAGTTCATTTAATTGGATTGGAGTTGGGTTTGGCTAGCCAAGTTGTAGTAGGTTTTGTTCATTTGTGTTTGAATGAGAGTAAAGAATTGGTTTAGTGCAACCAAGTCAGAATTAATTTGGTTTGGACTCAATGTGTAATTGAGTTGGGTTGAATTCAGGTTGAGTTGGTTGAGGTTAATTTGGACTTGGTTCAAATTTTGGGCTAATGACTTTGTGGTGAACCAATTCAAGGAGAATTGGGTTCAGTTGAACCAAGCTGGTTCAAGAGATTTTGTATAACATTTGAACTTGGTTCAGTGGAATTAAGGTTGGTTCAGATTGGTTCAGGAGGGTTTAGCCCAAATTGAGTTGGTTTAAGTGCAATTGGAGACCAATTTGATTATGCAACATCGGGTTTGAACCGATTGGAGTGAGTGAGCCCAATTAGAGAGTCAATTATTTGTTTCGTGTATTTTCTTTTGGGTTCAATTTCGTCATTAGGCTGTATTTCATTTATTTTTATTCCATTATCCTATTATGTGTTGTTCAGGCTTTGGAGGGAGTTTCAGGTCTATCAAGGGAACCCAAGGGAGACCAGATGAGTTGGTAGTGGCTACTATTTTTAATAATTGGTTAATTGCTATTATTTTGGAATAATTATTTAATGGCTGCTATTTGGAAATAATTGTTTAATTATTTCATTTCATATTAGTTAATGATTTATATTTTCAAAGGTTACTTATTTTAATTGCAGTTTGTTATGTCATAGCAATCATATTGGTAAAGCTAGTTTCGTACAATTATAAGTTGTTTCAACTATGGAAAATACATGTATATGTTTGAATTATTATTTTTAGGTATTTATTTTAATGGGTATGTGTACCTTGACCTTGAGTTAATTTGTGTTAAAATCTTTGGATATGCTTGTGTTTATCATTTCCGTGTGGAAATGACAGATATTTTGGATATTGATTTTTGTCCTGCTTACGGACTCCTCGTTGCGAGATACATGCTTGTATTTATTTGGTTGGTGACATCTTACTACAGTAGGCAGTTTTCACGGCCAGCTTATTGAGGTGGCATGGAAGACCGGCAGCCTTATTGGTCCTGTTCAGGTGGGAGTGTAGAGCCCTGACTAGATGTTCATCGGGAAGCCGGGGTCACCACACGGTGGACCGATAGGTCAACGTTAAGAACATGAGTTCCATGATGGCTCTCAACCTAACCCCAACTACGGCGAAGGTTTAGAGAGATTTCTAGACCATGTTACGTTCCTTTTGTAGTGCTATATTAAAGTTGTGGTTTTAGCAGCTCCCAACCTAGTCGCAACGGAGGCTACGTCGAGGAGTGTTTTTTGACCGATGATTTGAGGGTGGATTTTACTTTACTTGTTATTTTGGATTGTTATGAGAGGGCGAGGCCCAGCTGTCGTTCTTAGGAGGGCAGTCTCTCACAAAAATTTGTATCTTCTGAGAAATTGATTTAATGTTGATTTATGTTGAATTTATGTTTCAAATATTTCAAATGTTTCAAAAGCTCTTTAAAGTCGTATTTTTCCAAAATTTTGGTCTTTGTGAAAGTTTGGAAGTTATTTGAGAAAAGTTGATCTTTATATATTGTATACGCTATATTTAATTATTTAAAATTATTGAGACACTATTGACCAACTGAATGTGTTGTAGTTGCGGGAGCAAAACCCTCAAGATTGCCTGTACGAGTATAGAGCCAGTCAAGGCCGAGTTCAAGGTTACAGTGGGTTCCTTTTCTTTCTACTGTTTGTGTCATGATTTTGTCGCGGTTGCACGAGTATATTGGAGTAATTATGTTTGTTGTATTCATGTATTTGAACCTGTAGCTATGTAAAGTTGTTAATCGTGTTATGTTAATCTGATGGTTTTTTAGGTGTGTTAGTTTTCTAGTTAAAATGGATTTTTAATTGATTGGCGCCACATTTACCTTGGTAAAAGGGGTGGGTGTGACAATTTCACACGAAAGTTTTTCATGAAAACACAACACAACCAACGTGGCTTCATCATTCTCTCTCCTAGTAAGCAAAAAAATTAAAAAAAATGTTAGGCTGAAATTTCAAAGCTCATTATTTTCAAATTTTCAAACCCCACTGCCACCCTTTTTGCGCCATCACCAGCCCCACCACTTCCGTCAACCACCCCGTCACCCGGCAACCAATGATCGTTGTCCGTCAATTGTCATCACCATCCTTGTCTTCGCAGAATTGTTGAACCAGGTGCCTCTTTTTCATGTCTATTGTTTGTTGTCCACCGCCCGTCAATCGAAGCCAGTCTCCCATAACTATCCTCGTCTCCACTCCATCATTAAGCGAACGGTTTCTACTTCTTGTTCTCTATTTGCCACCTATCGTCCGTCCGTCAATGGTCATCAGTTGATCGGTCAACCATTAACCGAAGACCTATCAACATCCATTCATCAGTAACATATTTTCTCTCATTTGAAAATTATTAATACTAGTGTTTAATTTATAAAAGTTTTCATACCCACTCATATGTTGTTAATATGCTAGTGTTGTGAGGCAGAGATGGTTTATGTTTACTGTGTGTGGTTTGTCTTTAAGAATTACTATATAGTATTTGAATGCAATTCTGAATAAAATATATAGCGGATATGAGTGGGTCTTGTATAAAAACTTGGATAAATTATTTTTTATGTTGTTTGATTATTGTATAATTTAATCTTCTCCTGAATGATATTAAATTATGAAATTGTTTAAAATTTGGCATTTATTGAACAATAAAAAATATATGCATTCAGTAATCCATACTTTAATAGAACATGAATTACTCCTCCACATCTCACCTTTTAAGATATTTGAAGGTTATTGTGTTTGACTTATATTTTTAGTGGTTTGATCTTATTTCAATTTTGTTGAAATGTGAATAAATTAAGAAATATGAATTGGAAATTTGAAGTAATTTTTTAGTAACTAAAGAGTATGGCATGCTGAGATTTAAATTTATTGTAACTAATTTATTATTATTCTTATTATTTGCCTATCATTAGATCTAAATTGAGATCAATATGGAAGATTTGGAAGTTGGGCTTTCTGGGAGGAACAAGATAGAAGTTCAAACTTCTAATTTAGAAACATTAGACAAAGAAAAAATTGTACAACTAGAATTATCTGAATAAGTTGTTCCAAAAGTCGATATGGTGCTTAGTTCTGAAGAAGAAGTTTAAGCAAAAATTTCCATTCCTTGGCCGTTGAAAGTGGGGGTATGAAAATTTGACATATAGTGAGAAGGATTGCCGAAACTATATTGCAAAAGCAAGGCTATTTAGTCATGAAGTTGGGGATGCTGAGGCTCTTAGATACTGCTTCTCTCGCATGCAACAAAGAAATTCAAATTTTTTCACATGATTGATTTGGATGAGGAAAGTCGTTTGAAAAATGTATTTTGGGTAGATGCAAGGTCTATAGCCGCCTATGAAGCTTTTGGTGATGTTATCTCTTTTGATACAACATACTTAATGAATAAGTATGATATGCCTTTTGCTCCGTTTGTTGCCGTAAACCATCATGGGCAAATAATATAATTTGGATGTGGTTTATTGTCAAAGAATAATATAGAAACTTATATTTGGTTTAAAACTTGGTTGGAATGTATGTCAGGCAAGGCCTACTAAAGCAATCATTACTAATCAATCAATGGTAATTCAAGGTGCAATTAGAGTGGTCTTTCCAAATGCTCATCATCGTCTATGCCTTATGCACATCATGAAAAAGGTTCCTAAGAAGATTGTGGGACTAAATGAATATAAAGCAATAAATAAAATTTTGAAAAGCATTGTTTATGAAGCAGTAGATATTCAAGAATTTGAAGACATTTGGTTGAAGATGATGAAAGACTTCAATATTGGAAAAAATGTATGGTTGAATTCTTTATATAAAAATCGTCAACATTGGGCTCCTATTTATGTCAAAGGGATTTTTTGGGCTGGAATGTCTACCACTCAAAGAAGTGAAAGCATTAATGCTTTCTTTGATGGTTATACTGGGCCAACAATATCATTGAAGCAATTTGTAGAGCAATATGATTATGCCGTGAAAAGTAAGATTGAGAAGGAAAACAAAGCTGATTTTGCTTCTTTCAACTCATGTTTTCCAATGATTATTGATTGTCATTTTTAGAAGCAACTACAAGAAATCTACACAAATGAAAATTTTAAGTTATTTCAAGATGAGTTGAGAGGAATGATATATTGCAAATCTTGCTCTTAGTATCTCCGAAGGACCAATATGTACATTTCAAGTGACAGATATCCTCAAAGGAAAAGAAGGTGCTTTAGAAAGCAAATGGTATTCGAGATTTATCACAATGAAGTCGAATTTGACATTAACTGTGCATGCCATTTATTTGAGTTAAAATAATTATTTGTAGGCACATATGCAAGGTTCTTATTCAGAAAAATGTGAAAGAAATTCCAACTCTATATATTTTACCACATTGGAGAAAAGACATCAAATGCATACATACTTATGTAATGAATTGTTATGATGATATACATACTATTGAGCAAAAAGTGTGATACAATAAGTTATGTTCTCATTTTTCAAAAGCTGGCAAATTGGGGCAGAATCTATGGAGAAGTATGAAGTGTTGATGAAATGTGTAAATGATGCAATTGAGAAGTTGATGGATAATGCAAACTCTTGCTGGAGCCATTCCAATGAAGTTCTACCACCAATGTCTTTGGAAGAAAATGATGTGCAACACCAAACAACAACTAACAAAAGGTTTCTAACCCCTTTAAAGGTGTGGAGCAAAGGCTGACCACCATCGAAGAGAATGAAGTCAAAAGTTGAAGAAATAATAATGAGAAATAAGAAAAAGGTACTTACATTTATATCATTTTTTATTAGTACTATAGCTATTTTATGCCCTAAAGTTTAGTATTATTTCTTGTAGAAAGCTCAAACAAAGAGAAGTACACTTGTTCACAACAACATGCAAGTTGAACTTTGCACACAAGAGAGTGTGGTAATGCCATTTCAATCGATCAATATTAATATTTGTCATGCTATTGCATAATATTTTTACATATGTATGCCTTAAATTTTTTTTCTTAGGTGAATTCGAACTCTCTTCCAAATGCATTTAATATGCATGTTGATAAATGTGGTTTCCAAAATTCTAACATCAACACCATTCCAAAGGTAGGTAAAAAGGTTAGGTGATTTATTTTCAAATCAATTTTTCATCTCCAAGATAATTTTTTAAATCTATCTAACATAATGCAAGTTGTTATTCACTTCTTAAGGTAATTGATGGAGTACAACATCATGGTTCTTCTTTGGGTTTCCCTAGTGAAGGCAATGAATGGATATCCTTGCATATGCAATAACATGATTAAGGTAAATTCATTTTTGGTATTAAAAAACATGAATGGGCATCCTCACAAATGTTAATTTGTCACGGTTGTTCTTTCAATTTTTTATTTGTGACAAAAAAAATAATTTCGATAAATTTTTGGTTGTAATTTTTTATTTAGAGTTAGAAAGAGGGAGCATCATCAACACCATCGTCACAATGCCCTAACAAGTACCACTGCCTGAAAAACAAGGAAATGTGTTGTAATTTGTTATTTAGGGTTCGAAAGATGGTTGTAATTTGCATTTTTCTTTAGTTTTCTCTATTCTTCAAAAACAAGGAAAAGTCTTTTATCTTGTTGTTGTGCCTTAGCTTGGACATTATATGGGCATCATAATCTTTCATTTTTTTCGTTTGCTTGTTTGTTTTTCATTGTTTTTGAAGATGCACTTATATGTAGAGCTTGGACATTATGTTAGTGGAACAATATTCGGCTTTGTGTCAGTTATTCTCAATGTCCTCAATTGTGTTAGATGGAGAGAATGCAGTAAAAAAAATGTGGTATGAAAAATAACAAAAGCAGGGCATTAACATATACAAGCACATGCTTCTATGTTGCCCTGTAGTATAAAAATAACAAAACCAGGGCATTAACATATACAAGCACTGGGTTGGAAACTAGAAATAGACATTTGCGTCTCCAATTTCTTATCAACAGGCCAATTAACTATGTTGTAGGCGGAGACAACGGTTGTCTAGGTGCACCTTCAATTTGAGGATCTTCCTGCAAACAATAAAACATATGACCATGTCACTTTGTCTAGTCTTTTAGTATCTAAATAATGCTGATAACAGAAGAAAGAGCAAATCAAGCATAAGGGGCATCTAAAGTGAGATTAAGAAGATATATAAGGTCCTATGTTCTTAGTCTTCCACACACATACTCAAAACAAATCAATCATTTATCAAGTTGATGTTATCACTATGTTCTTATTCATCAAGCTTTCCCCTATTGATATCTCTCAAAGCCCTCCTGTTAGTATTAATTCCCATCTCGGATCCATTCTTAACACCATCCAGTGAAAGGCCTTTGGAAAACAAAATTCTCAAAATTCATGAACTAAACAAAGATTAAAGATTAAAGATTAAAGATCAAATCTTTAAAATAATGCATATCAAATATCACATCGATACACCTTCAGAACAAGTTTATCTCATCAAGCCTCTGGAATTCTCACCAACTCTAGCCATTTGAATCCCTGGGCAAGAATGAAACAAAGTCTCAACTTTCATACAATTCAACAAAGAAAATGAAAAAGTGATACCATAGAAACAACCTAAACCCTAAAACCAACAATTTATAGGATCATAAACCAGATCAAAACCTCCAAATAAAAAAAATATATAAGAAAACTCAGCTATCAACAACTGAACTGCATTCCATTAAAATTAAAACAAGATATACAACCTAATCAAACCCTTAACCAAGACCTTCAAACATATCAAAACCTCCAATAAAATCTGGCACTCGTCTAAGCGCCATTCAGCATCGTCAAGGCAATCATCGATGAGAAAAATATGGTCCTACAGGCGGTGACGCTCATCCTCGGAGGCTATGAGCTTGAGGCGGAGAGTCTGAGAAGTGATGGGAAGGCCGACAGAGTCCTCAATGGATTCATGGATGTACTCATTATTCTCTAGCATGAGGCGGAGAGTCTGAGAAGTGACAGGGAGGCCGACAGTTGATGAGAAGTGGTAGGGCTGATGATGGCGCGAAGAGGGTGGCAGTGAAGAAAAGGAATTTGAGAATTAGGGTTTGAAAATTTGAAAATAGTGAGATTTGAAATCCCAGCCTAACTTTTTTTAATTTTTTTGCTGACTAGGAGAGAGAACGATGAAGCCACGTTGGTTGTGTTGTGTTTTCATGAAAAACTTTCATGTGAAATAGCATTGCTCTTTTAAAATATGCCTTGATAACCATGCAGAGATAATTTTCTCTCATCTATAAAGCCGGTTTAAAGAAAACTCCTCTAATTTTAAATTAATTCAAACAAAACATAAAGCACTCACTCACTCTATCTCACTCACTCACTCACTCACTCACTCACTCTCTCTCTCTCTCTCTCTCTCTCTCTCTCTCTCTCTCTCTCTCTCTCTCTCCACTCACTAACACTAGAGATGTTTGTTTGGGGGTATTTGAGTTTACATGTAATTGAAAATACAACACTTTTAAAAAGCTAATTTTTGCTTGGAGGTATTTGCAAATCTAGGTGTAATCACAAATAACCCTAAACCCACTATCATTTGTGTTTGTATTATGGTGGAATCCATGGTAATGTTGATTACAATGTAATGGAAAAGCACAAGAAATGAACCCTCTTTGCTGCAGATTTGGCCGTGAACTGCAGTAGTAGTAGCAACAGCAGATCATGCTCTTCTCCTGCCAAGTCATCGGAATTGCAACAACAACGACAACAATATCAACATCAACAAATACAAGGTCTAGATTGAGACCATGAACGATGCCGCCGGTACGATCCTCTTCATTGCTGGAGCCACTCATTGCCACCGGTACGCTGCATCATTAATCCTGTGTGTGCGTGTGCGTGTGTGTGTGTGTGTGTGTGTGTGTGTGTGTGTGTTTCTTTAAGCTATTCTATGAAAAATCTATGAGAAAAATTCAAAGATGTGATGTGATGGTGCTATAATCTCTGATAAAAATTAGGTTTTTGTGCGCATGTGTGTGAATTTTGAGCCAGATTGACTTTGGATTGAAAAGGCATGCAATAAATTGCAATACTTGATATAGGTACTTGTCTATTTCCTTGTTTATTTTGACGATTAGAATTGATTGAAATGGTGCCTTTTGCTTTGGGTTCTGTATAATTGTGTTTGTGATTTTTATTTTGTAGCTGATAGACTTAAATGCTACTTCTAATGTTTTTGGGAAGAATTTAGTAGAATTTGTGAGCAATGTGGTAGAATTGTAACCTATGAATGGGAGAAGAACTGAAGGTTGAATGAAGGGATAAAATAAATAAATTTGTGTTGAAAGACATGGAATCCAAATTATTCTTAAAGTTTGATTCTTTTTCATGCTTGTGGTGTTTGCACATTATTTGATATAGATAAATAAAAGACTTGAGGGGTTAACATAATGAACTTTATCTTCCTTCTCAGCATATGAAGTTATATACTAATTAGAATATGGCATTTGTGAGACTTGTAGCTTCATATCTTTGGGGAGGGGGAATTTTATATAGGTTTTTATACTTGTTTTTAATTGTTGTTTTGAAATGAATTCTTAAGTGCTGCTTTGGAATGGTGGCACATGATTCTTGGTGAGCTACAAAAGAAAGTGAGAACAATCAAATGAAATAAGGATGAGAAATCCATCACTGGAAATGAGCTATAAATGATGCATGATAGAAAAGATGTATGTGATCTTTTGTGCTAATGTGTTGTTAACTAAATATATGATCTTTTAATGGTTGTTCTAGAAGAAATGATGCGTGATAGAAAAGATGCATGTGATGGCATATAGTTACTTTATTATTTATCAAAATAAATATGGAACCATAACAACTCCAGCCAACCATTTTGATGTACTATTTTGATTTAGATGAATTATTTTGATTATTGTATGAGTGTTGTTGCAATTATATCATAATCTTGTATGATTGTAATTATGGCAACAATATCGCAATGATGTTAATTTCAAATTAACTATTAACTATTATTTTAGATGGATCATCACAATGGTGTTGATGAATTTTACCTATTACAAATAATGGTTTTGGCCGTGGCCTATGGCGTGATGTTACATGTGAACAACAAAAGACGTCAAATATGTAGACAACCGTCCAATGAGAGACTACAAATAAAGGAAACATATTTGGCTAGGTTGGTAAATGAGAATGATGCCACTAGTATAAACATGGTTCGCACTGACAAATCAAGATTTTTTAACCTTTGCATGATCCTACGTACAAAAGATCACTTGCGTGATACATTACACATGACTATGGTGGAGCAATTGCTTATGTTTCTACACACAATTATTGGACATAATCAACGCAATCGTGTTATTGCCCACAATTTTTTAAGGTCAAGCGAGATAGTTAGTAGATACTTCTACCATGTCTTACTTGCAATTAGTGAACTACAACATGACTACATACAACCACCAAAATATATAATAGCGAGGAGGACATTATAACTGTACTTTGAGGTATCCTTATAATAGATATCACATATAAATTTTTTTTAAGGTTAATTCTAACATAATGCACTAGATCTTAGGACTACATCAGGGTCTTGGATAGGATACATATTCATGCTTCCATCCCGGCATCTGAAATTGCAACATTTAGAGATAGAAAATCTTATCCAACCCAAAATGTCCTTATAGCTGTAGATTTTAACTTGCGCTTCACTTATGTTCTAGCTGGTTGGGAAGGGTCAGCACATGATGCTTTAGTGCTTCACGATGCTCTCGAACAACCTAACGGACTAAGGGTCCACAAAGGTACATAGAGTCATATTTATTTAATAAAAAATGCCCCAAAATAAATTAAATTAAATCCTAAACATTAATCTTGTTCTTATGTTTTATTTATTTATTATTAGGAAAGTATTATCTAGTTGATGCGGGATATACTACGTGTCTAGGTTTTATACAACTTATAGAGGGGTTAGATACCACTTGAGGGACTTTGGCTCGAGGACTCCTAAAAATGCCAAAAGAGTTTTTTAACTTGCGGTATTCATCTACTCGTACCTCTGTTGAGCGTGCCTTTGGTTCTTTAAAAGGGCACTTCAAAATTTTATCTTTTAGGCCTTTTCCCCCATTTAAGGCACAGGTAGAGCTCGTGTTAGCATGTTGTGTTTTACATAGTTTCATGATTAGTGGTGGTGAGGATGAATTCATTCCATCTGAGAAAGATTGGATACCATAACGGATTCACAAGGATCTGCTAGGGAGCAAAGAGAAGAAGCACAAGAGTGGGATGCTCATTGTGATCAAATTGCAGCTGAAATGTGGGCAAACAAGTAGATACTTTCCAAGTCAATATCTAGGATCTAATGTAGTATTGTCTTGAAATGTGTTCATTATTTTGATTTTGTTTTGTTAATGTATGATAACTCTTGACTTAAATGTGTTTATTAGTTTAATTTTGATATATTATTGTATGATCATTATTGTATGATAACATTTGACTTACATGAACAAATAGAATGGAGGGACACAATGCATCTGAATGAAGCCACGCCTCATCAGTTAAGAAATCCACATCAAGGCCATCAGGGACCAAGAGATGGACACCGACTAAGAGTCACTATTTCATACGATTTATGGCCAGCCAAGTTGAATAAGGGGTAAAGGTAGACAAAGGCTTTAAACCACAAGAAACCCAAGGTGTAATTTGACCAATGAAGGACATGTTTGGGGTGATAGTCATAGAGGCCAATGTGGTAAATTATCTGAGGACAATAAGGAAATGGTGGGCAGGGATTAAAAAATTGAAAGACATGAGTGGTGTGGGTTGGGACAACAACCTTAAAGTAATTATCATGGGTGAGGCTTAATACAAAGACTATATTCATGTATTTCTTTTCTTTGAAAATTAATTTTTTTTGTAATAAATTGTAATGTTTAAAAATTGTATTGTGCAGGTCCATGTACAACATGAACCATATCCTAATAAACCAATAGAGGATTATGACCTATTGGAGATTATATGTGGCAATGATCAAGCATATGATCATTATGCCATTCAAAATGATGGAACCCAAATTGGCACAAATATGGACTTCGAGACGACACCAGGACCAAGATCCTCGAATGACAATTTTGTTGATTTATTATTCGGAGATGCAGATGCACATGATGCCTCCCCATTTGTTAATACTCAAGCTGGCACTTCTAAACATATATTAGTGACTAGTCCCTAGAGAAAGAAAGGGAAAAGCAAGCACAAAGCAAACATTAACGATAAGCCATTTCACGAGTTGGCAACCACCATAAAAAAAACATTTGAATTGTTTAGATCTAGCTAATCTCTTACTTTTACAAAATAACTTTCAAAAAAATGTATGAAGCTGAAAGAATATGGGTACGACACATTCGGAGGTATATGAGCATTTGATGATGGATGATGCACGAGCTTGAATGTTTTTTGGCATGGCTTGGCATGGCTGAAGAAATGTGCAAGGATTAGTTGGAGGAATTCTTTGAATCATTTGACTAATATTCTTGAGTTGTGGAGATGGTAAGAAATTATATTTTTGTTTTTCATTGCAAATTTACTTGAACATGAAACCTAAGGTGTGCTAATTTATTTTCCTTGTAGAATTAGACCAATATGAAAGTGGATGGATCTTATTCCACCTCGGGACGACTTCTTTCTAGTGGGAATTTCTCATATGAATGGTTATATGTATGTTTGACTTTGTGGACTTTTAGAACTTATGTTTATACTTTTGGACGCTTATGTGTATTTGAAGACTTATATATATATATATACATATATATATGTTTGTAAGAGTTTTAATATGGAGTTTGCATGGAGAATTATATGTATTTTTTGGACTTATATGAGTTGTTGTTTGAAATTAATATGTGTTTTTTATTTGCTTTCATATGTTGTTGTCTTAAGGTATTTGTTTGCATATAATAAATTTTTGTATTTCATAGTGATGTTGTTTCAAAATTACAGATTGTCATGCTTGATTTGGTACTAGTTTACTCAAAAGAAAATGAGTTGCAAATGCATCACTCATTATTTTGATCAAATTATTATGTTGTCAAACTTATGTTTTGAAATTTATGTATTGTTGTCCTCTTTTTAAATTTATACCAATAACAATTGGAAATAGATGAAATATCGATGCAAATGTTTGGAAAACATATATGAAAATTTTTGTACTCTTACCTTTTTTAGATTTATAATAATTGGTTCTTAGGTTTGTATTAATAGTTAAAATTAATTGAAATAATTCCAATAATAATAATTAAAATTCCATATTATTACAAAATATAATAATATGTTTAAAAACTAATTTAATAATAGAATTATGATTTTCTTAATATTAGTATTTTTTATTTTATATATATTAAAAAAATGAGATGTTAAACATGTGAGGCGTAATCTCACCATGGTGATTATATACTTCAAATACATCAAACCAAACACATTTTTTTTACAAATCCTTTCAACCAAACACAAAATTCTATAATCCTACATTCTAGATACATCTAACTAAACACTGGATTTGTTACTTCACTACATTTTCAATTACAGGATTTACAATTACATTATAATATGAAATCCACTGTGTTTTCAATTACAACTAACCAAATGGAGCACTCAGTCACACATGCGCACTCACTCCCGAAGTCTTGATGAAATGCTCACTTTCTACCCCCCACCACAAAGAACGAGCTTAACCTACTGTGGGATCGAAAGTACACACCCTGGCGTTGTGTCGGTGAAGAGGCACCAGGCGATATATCGAATCACAAATGTCATTTTATTTTGTTTATTTTTATCTTTGTGGGCTCTTCCATTCCTAATAGAGGTAAGCCTCTATTATTAATTACCCCAAACTGAAGTCTTAGGAACCTCCGATTAAGGGCTCAAGTACAAGTAAAGGCAAGAAAAGTTGCGAACTATAAATTTTATTATTTACTATATATATATATATATATTCATTACATCCTTGATATGTGAACATATGACTTATATATATATATATATATGTCACTGCGTTGCATGTCTCGTTGCCTTTTGAGATAGGTATCACATTGTCGTCTTAATATTTTGTATATTTTTAAGAAAATTTGTTGTTGTCTTGAGATAAGTATTCTTGTTGCTCCTCTAGAATGAATATATATATATAGTTGCTTCGAAATGGGTATTTTCTCCTTATATATCACACAAGTCTCACTAAAGAGTTTCACATATAGGAGATCATTGGTTGATTTGGGCTTGGTTACTTCACAATTAAAGTTTTTTTTTTCTTAATCCTTTGCTGGTTTGAAGCATTCTCATATAACCTTTTTCTTCAATCTCATACATCTTGAAATTGCTTCTATTAAAGTCATGCACCTGATCACATGCATGTACTTGATCATTTTACGTGGCCCATGCAATTTTGCTTTAAGTGCCAAATCTTCAAGCAATTTTGCCAGGGCGTAAACCTTCTTATATATGGATGTTTTATTTTTATTTATTTGTTTTTTTTAAGGAAACTCTTTTCAAAAGCATGCATTTCATAATAGTGATGCAAATCCCATGTGTATCTTTTGAATGGTGGAACCCGCCTTTGGATTCTTTTCTTTTGTCCACGTACATATGCATGTACACAATAGCATGCTTCTCATTTTCATGCTTCTCATTTTTTTTATTCCACATGCCATGTGTCCTTATATATATATATATATATATATATATATATATATTTTGAGTTTGCCATCCCTGCCAAGTGGCTAAATGGCCACCATGTCCATGCCATGCATTTTTTTTAATTTTTTTTTAATTTTTTAATTTTTTAAATTTTTTTAATTTTTATTTTTTTATCATACCCATCAACATCTTCATTCACAATCTCACATCACCAGCTCCTTTGTTCAGGTCTATTAAGTCTTTTGCGATAATAATGAATCATGCAACTCCACTTTCATATTCATCAGCCGATGTACCAAAGTGAGAATTCATTTCTAGGACCAAAGGAATGATCATCACATGACATGAAAACAACACTTTCCCTACAGTTATAGCCCAGATATGCAGTTCTGGTTTATAAATATTGGCTTGAAGAAGTGCAACATATGGTTTATATATATATATATATATATATTATATTTGATTAATATATATTGTCAAAGAAAATATGATCTGTAGCTTGTTATCATTCATTGTTTTTCATAATTATCTAGATATACACTTTATCATAGTTTAAAGTGCATGTTTTTTTACCCAAACAACTAATTAAGAGTTAGTCTCTTAGAATAAATATCAGGTCCTGAACCGGGTACATCTGAAATGCCATTAACTTCCATAGCCATCCCAAGTATTCTTAACCTCTAATGTCTGAGCACCAAGAACACCTTCGAAGTTATCATCATTCGAATGGGATGTAAGTTCAAGGACCACTACTCCATTCATTGCAGAGCCATCAACAAGACAAAGATTATCAACAACTTCGCGATTGATTGAAGGGAACATCTTGAGAAGGCTGGAGACCTTGTCGTTGGAGTCAAATCCAAAATCAGGAAAATAGATGGGAAATCCATAGAAGCAGCGAAACTTCTTGGCTGCCGGCGAGGGTCCGAAGAATTCCCCAAATATTCCAAGGCACTTCATGGCTTCTTTCTGTGAAGATCGCCCACCAAGTTCTCCTATGTTTGCTTCAACTTCAGGTTCTTCTAGTTGACAAAGGTTATCTTGATAGTATCCCTTTTGGATACATCTTCATAGTTCTTCTCCAAAACTTCCCTCATAAAATTTGAGTTCCTCCTAGTCGCATCCGCCTTTCATGCTGCGAAGGTCCCAGAAGGATTAGTCTGATACAATGATGACACATCGGTGTAGGGATCAAACCCGATAATGAATGTAGACAGCCTAAACAAACCGACACTGCCGCTCCCTGTGTACTTCTATTACATTCTAACAATGTAGTGAATGATGTACTCGACGGTGATGGGATCCTCCATAATGAAGCAGTAGCTCTGGCACTCAATCCTCGCCATGCACATCCGCCTTTAACCCCACACAGGTCAGCGTGATGTGATTGTCCTGGTTGACAATCTTCCTCACCGTTTGAGAATCATATAGCTTGGGAGTGGATTTCTTCTCAACACCTAGAACTATCATATTGGTACCGCTGACACCAACGCTAGCGTTGCCATTACAGACGGCTTCAAGGGCATACTCGACCTGGAAGAGATGATCCTCAGAGACAGTGATGGCACGATCATAGCGAGCTATGGATGGATCGATCAATGAGAAATCTCCCAAGGATTCTAGGATTTCTTATCATGGATCTTTGGATGGAGTTCTTTTTTATAAAGAAAGAGGGAGGGTGTAAGCAAACGCCATTTTTAGGGTATTTTCTCTCTTTACTCACAGGTGGTGGCGCCTCATGTTCAGGATCATGTCTCTGATGGCTTTCATGGAAACTCCCTTTCCCTCCTCTTGATAGATGACATCCAAGAAGGAACGCTTGTGAGCAGCCATGGCTTCTTCGTTGGTATCCATTTCATCGATTTCGGAACGATTCTCTTTTGGTTTTTATTTTTTTATTTATTATTATTTTTTTTTTTTGCAACTCTGTGTATCCCTTTCTTTAGGCCGGGCTCATTGTGCGGACTTGGTAGTGACGACGACGATAGCAGTAGCAGCGGTGGCGACGGCGAGAATCTTGGCAATGGTTGCGACGGTAGCGACAACGATCTCTCTATGGTGACAGCAATCTTCTTCGGTGACAATGATGAGTCACAGCAACAAAAGCAGCAAGTAGCAACAGGCAACGACAACAGTAGCAAACGACAATCTTTCTTCTCTTTTATATCTATATAGAGGCAAGAGAAGATGGAAACCTTCTCCTTCTTCTTTCTTCTAATCTTCTTCTTCTTTCTTTTGTCTTTCTCTTGCTCGTCCTCCGTCATTTCTTCTTTCTCTCTGGTTCCTTCGTCTTCCTCTCTTCGTTCTTTTTTTTTTCCCAATTCTCTCTTCTATCCTTTTAAAGATTTCACGAGGCGGTTGCGCGGTTGCCGATCGTGAAGCGATACGTCGGTTATGAGGCATGAGCATGACGGCCACGACAAACATATATATCTTTTATTTATTTATTTTTTATTCATTATTATTTTTTTAATGATTGTATATATCATACATATATATTTTATATTATAATAATATTTATGTTTGGTTGATCGTGGGGCGACCACGCCCCACACCCCACTTCCCCACTTTTTTTTAATTGCAATTTTATTTTATTTTATTTTATTATATTTATATATTATTATTTTAAGGGAAAATTACTGTTCACCCCTCGTAATTTTCAAAACTTCCCAAAAACCCCCTCCTACTTTTACACACCCCGGACAGCCCTTCCATTAGTGTTTAACTTCCCTTTTACCCCCCACCGCTCACTTCAAATGGGTCCATGTTGTGAAATCCCATTTTTTGGCCTTGAAAAATGGTGGGAAAAGAAAGCGCCAAATCACATCATGTTCAACCTTTTTCAAGGGCTTTTCGCTTGGTTTCGATAGACAATGCCTAGGAGTTGCATTACATCTTGTTGTTCTCCTCATTTCTCCTCATTTGAGTTGTTCGACTTTAGTTCTGCCGGTTTCGTAATATGGTGAGAATATCTTCGTTGCTATCAGTTTGACCATTCCGCAGGTGTTTATTATGGCAGCCCATTTGTGGTAGTCTGGGTGAAGTTTATCATACCCGAAATATATAAATCGGTTTCTCCAACATAAAATGAAGTTGATTTCCATCGGATTGGTCAAGTGCACTCCATCTTCAAATGAGTCGTAGTCAATTTTTATTGTCGAGACGCAGCATGTGCCATTGTCGTCTCCGCTTTGAAAAACGAGTTCATTTCGTTGTAAAGTTCTTCTCGCTTTATGGTTATCTATTTGTATATTTTTAAATACTCGCTTTAACTATTTGCTATTATCCGCTTTAAATATATTACCAATATGTTTTAATAATTGTCATCTCCGCTTTAATAAGTGTCATCTCCGCTTTAACTTTATCTTTACATGTATAACTATTCATATTAACGTGTAAATTCTAAAAGTCTCTGCAGAAAAGCGGTGATCTTTTTCGCTTTGATCCGAATTGTTGGCGTGTGGTACGTGGCGGTGGCAAGGGTTAGAGTATCCCGTCGCATAAGAATTAATGACGGCATTAATTCTTATGCACGGTAACTATAAATATCCGAACACCCGCTCGTTGTCATCAGTCAATGTCGGTCCACTGTGCGTTTAACTTTTTTCTCGGATATGAAGAGTCAGCCTGCTTGTGGACTTCACACCATAAATAACAAGGAAGAACCCTTCCCATGGACAACCACTCCTCGTCGTCCTCATCATCCTCCTCCTCCTCTTCCTCCTCCTCGTCATCTGCTTCCTGTGTATGATATTCGCTGGAGTCAGACAAAAGTTTGAAGATCAACTCTATCTGAAAGGATGTCTCGTGATCCTCCTTATCTTGAGAATCAATCAGCCGTAATCACGCAACAAGTTAAACTATCTTTTCCTGCCCAAGTCAAAATACTCGCATAATTGCCTGAATGCAGAGGATTCTCCAGCGGTGGATGACGGGCATGCAATTAAGCGAGCATTTTGACTTAGGTAAGAAAAGAAAGTTTTCACTTATTGCGTGATTGCGGAGGATTCTCTAGAGGAGGGAGATGAGGAAACATCCTTTAAGACGGAGTTGATATTTATCACTTGAGACTTTTTGTTACTGTTTAAGAACATTACGTCAGTGTACAACTATTACGTTCTGTGTTTAACTATCAGGATCTTCGCTTAAGTCCGACCATAACACATTGATTAATAGACGTTTTCATGAATGTGTTTGTTTAACCTTTTTTTAATGTTGTACGTTGTGCAGGTTCAAGTTGATGCGCATGTTATGCAACCGCAGTGAGCATTCGAATGTACAGACACTTGTTTCGTTCTACGAGGGTCGAGTCGTGAGTGTCCAAAGTCCGAGAGGACGTTGTAAATGTTGTAAATGTTTTATAAATAAAACGAAACAAGCTTATTTGAATGTGAACTTCGGAAATTTGAACAGAGACCTAGTAAAAACAATGTGGGAAACAAAAGAACGTCATTGTAAACAATAGAAAAAGTTAAACAATACTCAAGTTACTCTTTAAACAATGACAATGGTGTTTAAGAAAATACGTAAAGATGTTTAAACAGTGACCCAGAGGTACCCATCTTCAACGCGATGTCAGTGAAAGCATTCAATTTAAACAATAACATATATTTTAAACAGATACTCATGTCGAGCGATGACAATATGTCTTCATCGCGACAGTGACATATATTTTCCTTTTTGCCCTTGGGATGGAGGGAAAAATACCGCCCAATCACATCACGTCTAGTCTAACCTCTATGCACTTTTTTGTCTTCATCGCGACAGTGATATATACATGTGCACTTTTTTTGTTTGCCTATCTGACTGCTGTTTATTGTTTACATCTTCTTTTTCTTCTTCTTCTTCTTCTTCGACTTATTTTTGTTCTTCATTTCATTTGGTTTGTACGATTTGGTTTTCGGCCGATATATTATGGAGAGTTTTTGTGGTATTGCTAGATTCAATGGGGAGGGAAGAGTGCTAATGTTCACGGCTCAGACTTCTTGGGAGTTGGTGTTAGCTGAGATATGTGAGCAATGGGGTCTCGAAGTTTCTCTTGTCAGGGTTAAGTTCATCACACCAGATGGATATAAAATGGTTTGTCCAATAGAAAACGATGTTGACTTCCAGCGGATGTGTCACGTGCACTCCATCTTCAAATGTGCTGTAGTTGATCTTGTTGTCAAGACAGAAGATGTGCCATTGAAGAATCCTAATGAAAATGAGTTTTACTCGTTGTAAGTTCCTTCTCTTTTATTTGTTCCAGTTGTCTGGGTTCATTAGTGTTTAAATATGTCCGTCACTGGTTAACATCTTGTACTAGTCGTTTACGTTATTCGTTAACTGCTTAAGTATTTAATTTAACGTTTAAATATTATCATTATCACTTAAACATTATATTCTCCGCTTAACATATTGATCTTTTCATTTGATCGAAGTGTTGGCGTGAATTCGATTCTCGCGAGTGCTCCCTGCTCATCCCCATGGTGACCCTCGACGCTGTGGGATGCCTTCCTTCCTCGCCGGATCATTCCAAGCGTCAGAGTTGGATATTGGACAATGTTTTGATGGTGTCGAACATTTCAGGGATGTACTTCGAAATCATGTAATCAAACGGAATTTTGACTTCAAATTCATAAAGAACGAAAAATATCGGGTGACTATGGAATGCGCTGCCGATGGTTGTCGTTGGCGCCTTCATGCATCAAAAGAGTATAGCAAAAATATTTCAGAATCAAGACAATCAACCCGTCACACACTTGTGGTGGTGGCATAGGTTCAAGGCCACATCCGAAAAGCGCCCAAAAATGGGTTAGCGCACGAGTGATTCGAAGCTCAAGGACCGCCCCTTGTACAAGGCCATCGACATTCGTAGGGGACATGTTGCGGGAACATGGTGTCCACATACCATACAAGCGTGCTTGGTTGAGAAAAGAGCATGCCCGGGTGGTCCTCGACGGCAAGTGACATCTCCAGCCACGATCGCTTTGCTTTGGTATGTGGATAAGGTGGCTGAGACAAATCCTGGCAGGGTTGCGATCGTGGAAAGAGACGGTGATCGTTTTAAACGTGCATTCTTTTATTTTAGCGCGTGAATTGTGGGATTCAAGAGGGCTTGCAGGCCGCTGCTGTTTCTCGATGGTACCCACCTCCTTGGAAAATATCGGGGTACACTACTGGGTGCCACATGGAAAGATGGAAATAATGGTTTTTTCCACGTCGCCTTCGGTATAGTCGACAACGAGACCGATGCCAATTGGACTTGGTTCATATCAAAGTTAGGCGATGCTTTATACGAGGATGGAGATTATCATGAGATAATTACCTTCGTGTCGGACAGGTCCAAGGGCCTTGTGAGCGCAATTGCGAGAGTCTTCCCTTCTTCGCCACATGCATACTGTCTTCGACATTTGGAGGCCAATTTTATGAAAGCCAATGTCAGACTTGGGAAGGCATTGAGGGAGGAGTGCTGGTCTATATGCTTCCACATTGCATGGGCATCCACGGCTAAAGATTTTGATGATACCGTGAATGAACTACAGTCCACATCACCCGAAGCTCATCACTGGTTGATTAATAAATTGGATATGTCACATTGGTCGAATTATCTGTTCAGAGGTGATCGTTGGGGTGAGATGTATTCAAACGTCGCGGAGTCGTTCAATGCTTGGATCAAGGAAGCTCGTCATTTACCGGTGACGAAAATGGTCGGCTCCATAAGGTCTGCGAATGTTGATTTACACTTAACATTTAGTGTTACCCTTTAAACATTCTCAATCTTTGTTTAATTACACTTGTCCGACTTTTTAAATATTAATCCTTTCGCTTTAATATTTACAATAATGTTTAAACATGTTTACTAATTATTTAACCATCACCGCCTTTGTTTAACCTTATTTGTCGTTCAAGTTGATGCGCATGTTATGTAACCCAGCGTGAGCAAGCAAACAAATGGGAGACCTACTTATGCCCGTACATACATTCAAGGTAGAGATCATTGTTGAGGACAAACCGAAATCTTCGTGTTGGTCGTTGTGTCGATGATCGCTACGAGCGATCGACCGAGTCAAAGAACTCTGTAGATCTCGCCATTCAAACTTGTTCATGTCGAAGGTGGCAAGTTTATGGTATCTCTTGCAAACACGCTTGCGCTACAATAATGCAGACAGACACCAACGTCCATCGATTTATTAGCGGGTACTTCACCGTCGACAATCATAAACCGCGCGATGAGGAAGCTATATTCCCCATACCCGACGATGACAGCCTTCGAGTCGAAATCGTGAGCTTCGCTTTGCGACTTCACGCGACAAGAAGGCAGCCTGGGCGGCCTAGACGAAAGAGGATCGAGTCGCAAGCGTTTGATGTCCGCGAGTTACATTGCAGCCGCTGCCATAGATCCGGTCACAATCGTAGATCTTGCAATGAAACTGTCACCGACTAGGCATTGTAAATAAGCCGACGATGACAGGGAAACATTGTGTATTGATGGGCAACTTTTCATTTTTAAACTCTTACTCTTTACAATGAATGCATTTATTTGAACAGAGACAATGTTATTTTAAACGGATAGACTGTAATTTGAAATATTTCAAACTGATGTTTAAACGATATATGGTATATTTACACAATGAAACGGAAATGTACACAATTACAACGTAAATTAAACAATGAAATAAAACTGAATGGAATTTAACCTACCTTACAATTGAAAACAAACAAAATTTACATTGAGATATACAAGTCATGTTCTTCTGAAACAAAAACAATGAATTGAATGTCCAGGTTTACATTCGAAAACAAAATTGACATTGAGATATACAAGACATGTTCTTCGGTCACAAAATTTAACCCGCTTGTGACGACCCCCCTTTCTCATGGACGCCGGCTGCCCTCCCCTCCTTAAGTATGCGGGTAACATACCTTAATCTGAGGTAAGGAACGTCTGTCTGCGGTAGCCGTAACTTCTCACCCCAAAGTAATTGCTCGATAAACCGCATGACGTAGACGGCGCAATCGACGCTTCCTTGTTTTTGGCGTAGGGTTTCCATGTCGTGCACGAGTGGGTACTTTGCCGTCGCCGACTCGCTGAACTCCATATCGACACAATTGTCGAATAGATTCCGCTGTCGAGATTAGAATACCGATTAAATACCAAACACTATTAATCGGACATAATTAAAGAACTTACCATGTCCAACGCGTCTTTATCGTACCCCAGACATGAAGAATAATGCTTGTATTATTGTTTATCATTGTCAAGGACGACGACATGGAAGTGGCCATTCATGATTATCGGGAGGATGACAATTTGAACTTCATGCAGGTTGCGCACAGCATCCCCGACCATAGCCATAATTGTTTCATGTGCGTCGTCCTGCTTTGACATAAACAGCGCAAGCGGTCTGGTGATGGAGGTGCGCTTCTTGTAAGGATATGGCTCTTTGCTCAGCAACTTTTGTATTATGCATACGAAAGCGTCCATCACATCATCTGTGACCATCTCCTTCCCCTCAAGCAGCGTGTACAATTTGTCCCGTGTGGTGTTGACAGTGTCATTCTTCCACACGACAGTGCTGAGGTTAAACGATAACAGATATAATAAGACCATATTGTAAATGTTTAAATGATATTATCAATTATTAAATGATATTATATATAATTAAACGTTAAATAGACAAATTAAATGATAACATAAAGACATTAAACACTATTAGAAAATCGTTAAACACTATAATAAAAACTTTAAACACTATCATAAAAACTTTAGACTTACCCGTCCATAGAGCAGTTGAGGAAGATCCTCATCAACTCTTGCTCATATTTGTTAAGACGAGACAGACCAACCCATTTTTTTTTTGGGAATAAAAGCTTTTCGAGCCGTCTGGTCCTATTGTTGATTGGCCTTGATCATCTCTCTCGTTGCTCGGTCGGGGTCTTCATGGGGCACTGTCGTTGCACCTTCACGGTGTTCAGCACCAGCAGCATCTTCATTCGATGCGAGGACGACGGCGACAGCATCAACTGCAGACACATCCTTACATGGTTGTTCTTGTTGTGGGATTGTGCCTGGCTTCGATGCGGGGACGATGGCGACAACATCAACCGCAGACACATCCTTACATGGTAATAGTTGTGGTGGGATTGTGTCCTGCTTCGATGCGGTATTCTCGGCCACGGCAACAGATTCAACGATCTTCTCAACCGTGGCCACGACGACAGCATCATTGGGAGACACACCCTTAACTTGTTCTTGATCTGCAAGGATTGTGTCCATCTTTGATGCCGCAATCTCGGCAGCCGGTTCCACTGGGTCCATCGATTCATTAAGAAGAGAGTTGACGACCTTCTCAACCGCGACAACGGCCACATCATCTACGATGTCCTCCACCGTCATGGCCATGTCATCTACGGCGATGCACTCAAGAATAAACGATCAGCCGCCGATAGTGTTGCTATTGTTTCATCGTCAGCCGGCGGTGGAGACAGAGGCGATTGTTCTCCCTCTTTTTCGCGAGTCTCTTCGAATGTGGCCGTCTTGGAATGACCTTCCCGATGATGTCGTCGTCGTCAAATTCGACGCCTCGCTCGTCCCGGGTGCTTCAGTCTTTAGAGGATGGCGCAATCGGTTGTCGAACGTCCTTCCAGTGCCTCAACACGAGCGATAAGCCGAGGAAACTCGGTCATCAATATCTGGCACGCCTGCATAAGAGAGTTGCGGTGACATCTTCGCCTAATGTCGCCGGTTGGACGCCGCCATCGAAGGGGCCGCCATGGTCGGGGCCGCCACAATGGGGGAATGTCCCTTGTCGTGGTAGGGGGTTGTTGCAATCGCCGGGGTGGGGAGGGCTTCTCCGCGTCGAGGATTGCGTCTGCGTGGTGAGGTCGGAAGTAGGAGAACTGCGTCGGCCGAGCGCCACGATAGAGGCTCGCCCTCTCATCCCCGCCTCGAGCAAGTGGTTCCCGGGAGCAATAGCATCCATCCGGCTCGGTTGGCCCCAATAAATATTTCTTCTTCAAACGATTCGCCGAACCATTTCAGAAACTAACATATGTAAACCAAACAATTTCAGTGAAATCATTCATTTTAAACTATAAAAACTATATTTAAACAGAGTGGTTATATATTTAAACGTTATAGAATATATTTAAACTGAGAACAAAATATTTAAACCAGTACGAATAAGTTTTAAACGGTAAATACTAAAGTTAAACGCTAAATAATATGTTTAAACATTAAAGACTTATGTTAAACATTGCTTCCGGTAAGTACTTTCACCGTAGCACAACATCCTTGGGATCTTGCCAAAACGGACTTTCTTCCCCGTTCCGGCCATCTCGTAGAAACCGGACGTTAAGCGTGACCGAGCAACCCCTTAATGTACCCTCGTGTTGGTCTTCTTCCGCAGACATCTATCTTGCACTCTGCTGCTACTTGTGGAATATCCTCCATAAGCCACTTGTGTCGCCGCTAGCGCCCATGCGATCGTCGCCCCATGGTCGGTAGATCATCGACATAATCAACGATCCAGCTCGAATCGAGCATGATGTATTTGGGAAGAGGATCGTACCCATGAGGTACACCATCGTGAGTTTGACAAAATTATCTTCTTCTCCCTCCGGTCGAACAAGTCGCACTGTGAATGCTCTTGATGGAGTCTCCGTGCCTCTCGTAGGGTTTTTTGATAAATACCTCCCTTCGACGCCCGACTCGGTTTTCTTCTTCCGAAGATGACCCGGCGTTGCCATCTCAACGCAAAACCAAGAAATCGAGGGCCACATCTTGAGGTCTCGAAACTCGACGGAGCTTTCCCCGATCCTCGAATTTATTAGTGCGACCATCGCATCTTTGCAAAAAGAGAATCAAGAAGGCCCTCTCTTGGTATATAGCTTCCGATTTCGATGAGCCGTAAACGGTGTCCTTCGAATAATCTCCCGATGTCGAGGGGTCAGTGTTATCTTTCAATTCATTTAAGGTCTCCACTCTAAAGGTGCCGAAATAACATCGCCCATTAACTAGGTTTACAGCCATAATCACAAGCCTGCGACAATAGCAACACATTCAACATGCAGGTATTGATCAAAAATTTTAAGCGGAAATATAAGGTTTTAAGCGGTAACCTCTCGGTTATTAAAGCGAGAGATATCAAATGTTAAGCAGAGGCAGAATACTTAAAGCAGAGACAACAAATTTTAAACTCTGTAACATCTCGTTTCTTAAGCGTCGACCCTCATTTGTAAAAGCGCAACCATATCAAACGAAAGGGCAAATGTACATTATAAATATTACACTAATCATAACAATCGAAAAAAACTATTTCGATAGTGTGATACATCGAAAAATGCAAAACAAAACAAAACCCTAGCCAGAAATCCCCCTGCAGACTTCAATATCTTCCAACAAAAAGCAGGGAGCACAAAACAAAACCGAAAAAAATCTTTCTCATATGAGCGCTTAACATAAAAACCATACTCAATACCTTAGATCAGCAAGCGATGAAATGCCAACTAGTCTGCCTGGGGACTTCTCCTTCGAGATACGGGTGGAAAGGAAAATCGATGAAATGCCAATTACAGAGGCTTCAGCAGAGACAACTCGGAGACAGACTTGAAAATGGAAAATCACGAAAACGCGAGTTGAGAAAAAAAGCAAAGCAGCTCCAATAAATTCGTCTCTTGGGGTTACCCTACGAAACCCACCCCACTTCCCTCTCAAACCGCCGAGATGGGCTGCGACCCACGACTCCCCATCTGCAGGGCATTTTTGTCCATAAAATTTGAAACTCACTCCGTTCACATCCGTTCATGGTCTTTGGGGTTTGAAAAAGCATAGAGTTTAAAAATGAGGGGTTTTTAGGGATTGCAAAACTAACGGGGTGTTTTTGGCAATTTTACAAACTTAGAGGGTTTTTTTTGGCAATTTCCACTTATTTTAATTTATCATTTTTATTTATTTTATCTTCATTTGATTTTTTTTATATATTTTATTTATATTTGATTTTTTTATTATCTTTATTTTTTTAGATTTTTTTATTATTATTATTTTTTATATTTATATTTTCTTTTTATTGTTACATTTATATTTACTTTAATTTTTTTTTTATTAGCTTTATTTTTTTAGATTTTCTTTTTATTGTTGCATTTATATATACTTTATTTTTATTATCTTTATCGATTTATATATATATTCTATTATTTTTTTAATTTGTATTATAATTTTTTTAATATATTTCTTTTAATTATTAGTTTATATATATGATTATTATTATCATTATTATTTTTTATTTTTTATTTTGCCTCGTGATTTGTATTCATGGCTGATTTTGGGATTGAGACAGCCTTGAGATCTATGCTCTTGGTTGATCTCGAGATTTGAGTATTTTACACCGCCTTGAGATCTGTGCTCTCAGCTAGTCTTGAGATTTATGTATTTTTTAATATTTTGGATTGTCTCGAGATCGGTGCTCTCGGAAGATCTGTGATTTGAGTATTTTAGACCGCCTGAAGATCCATGCTCTCCATTTGGTCCCGAGATTTAGATATTTTTAGATCGCTCGAGATCCGGTTCTCTTGGCTCGGTCTTGAGATTTGTATATTTTTGAATATTTTTGGATATTTTTTGGATCGCCTCGAGATCGAGTGCTTCTCAGCAGATCTGTGATTTGAGTATTTTAGACTGCCTTGAGATCGGTGCTCTTGGCTAGTCTTGAGATTTGTATATTTTTGATATTTTGGATCGCCTCGAGTTCGGTGCTCTCGGCTAATTTTGATTTGGATATTTTGTATTTTTTTATTTAAATTGGGAGATGCATTTAATTTATTTATTTATTTATTATTATTATTTTCATATGAACACCTACACTGTCGGAAGCCCTACCAACGACCTTCACTTACATTAGAACAAGTGGTCCATCAACAGAGGCACATAACTGAAATCTAGGTATGGATCTACTGCGTTAAATAACATCTTTGTCCCCTTGCAATTAGGGTTAATACTGGGGCTTAATGTTAGGGTTTTAGGTTAATCCTTCATGGTAGAAACTTAATGTTTATGCATAATTATGGATGATAATAACAATATTATAGGAACTTGGAGAACATTTCTTATTGAAATTCCCTTTCTAATGTATGAAGTGAACAATTAATTGGAATATGCTTTAATTGGTTGAAACATAGTTCACCTTTTACAACAAAATAAACTAAATGATTTAATTGAAACTCAGAGTTAAATAAAGGAATGAACAGCTCTTGATTGAAACAACTCTTGATCAATGCTTGAAGTTTGTTTGAAGTGCGTAACTATATTTTGTTTTCTACTAGGCTTCATAGAGGCATCAAGCCTTACTAATAAATGGGTGTAATTGGCCATCAAAAGAGCATTGTCAACTATTATAGCTATTCTTGCAAAATTCATTTAAAATTAGGAGGGGAGGGGAAAGTCTTGTTTTGGTTAATATATTGAGCGCCAATCATGTTTTGAAAGATTAGCTTCATCAAAACAAATGTGACATATATAGCAAGTAAACTTACTCTTGTTGTATTGTATTGCATTGGAAGTAACAAATATGTCTCAAGATTTGACTCTTGCTAATAGGAATGAGCAAAAGCATAGCATATTTTTCAAGGAATATTATCTATGTACACTTGATTATGTTAACTAATAACTAATTTTTTGAAAATGATTATTCAAGTATTCAAGGGTTATTGTGTGGTGCCACCAGCGTTTTGGATTTATCATTACTCATTTATCCAAAGAAATAGATAGTGGATGTAAAAGATAGTTTGTTAATAAATTTTGTGATCCTTATTGATTTAAACACATGGAAATGTGTTAGCAGTAACAACATGCATTTTGTCATGTTTTGGCTTGGATCATAACTTAAGTACTCTTGCCTTTGTATCTTTTCAATGATATGATCATACTTAGGGCATTAAGTTTTTGTTGGTATAAATCATATCTGTAAGTGGTATAAATCATATCTATAAGTAGTATTTCTTTACTGATCCATATGATTTGCAAAATTTTTGTCTGATTTCTTCGAATTATATGTTGGTGATTTTTGTTTATGCAGGCTAGATATCAAAATATCAAGACGATAAATATAGAGTTTGCTGGTGATATCGAAGATGAACACTTTGTTCTCCTTAGAAATATGGTAAACATTTTGGTTTGAGTTTTCATGATTATCGTTGGTTATTTGAGAGTGAAATTATCTTTCAAAAAACTAAAAATAAATTGCTATTGAGATTCTGATTAAATGATCTGGTGGAAATTTACATGCTTTCCAACTTGTTGTAAAAAGCTCTTTTGAAACTTAGTGGAATTATAAAAGATTATCTTTTTGAAAGTAATTTGACATGTTATGTGTTTTAAATCTAGAGTATCTCTTGGTACATGATTATAGACTAGTAACCTAAAGAGTTTGATATTGATCATTGATTTCAAAGTAACGGAGTAATTTCATGGTTTGGAGTCTTTGAATCTCAATGAGTTGTCAGAAGATAACTAATAAAGGGAGTTGAAGTGGTAACTATCTGTTGCCCTTATCTAAAGGGTTTTCTCTATCTATTGGAATGTTAGGTGATATTATACCATTATTTTTTAAAAATATTAGATTCCAAGAAATGTTATTTATACTTGTTAATTTTAGGGATGTTTCAGGATAGCTGATTTGGGCATCAAGTAGTTGATTGCAAATTGCAGACATATAGTAGATTTGAACCGAAGTGGTTGTAAGGTGATGCAACAAGTTTAAGATAAAAAGAAATAATTCTTTAGTCATTCAGTATAAGCAAAAAAGGGCAAATGCATAACCATAAGAGTTGTGCTTGTTTCTATTCTTTAATTATTTGTTTTGAACCTCTTGAATGATTTGAACTATGAATCATCATCTGCTATGTTCTCATTTTGAACCCTGTATCTCAAGTACACTATTGATCAAGATCATCTTGATCGGTGTTGATCTTTGATTGTAGAACATCTCTGATCGAAGTTTATAGATGATTACAGAGCGTTACTAGAAATTAAAAGTGTTTATTTGGATTAGGTATGTCATATATTTAAGCTTACTTGCTTTGTTCCTCTTTTCTTAATTCAATTTATAATCTGACATGCAAGATAGTAATTTGGTTTGGTCCATGGTTTCATCTATTGTTGACCTTGTATGCATCAAAAGTTTCAGTGGTTATGAAATGCCAAATGTAGCCTATATATATATATATATATATATATATATATATATATATATATATATATATTTATGTAAGAATAATTTAATAGGACTTGGCAATGTGAAATGCAAGCTTAGTGTTGTCAACTTGAAGATATGAAAAACCAGATAATTGATTTGTTACCTTGAAAAAAATTCTTGGTGAATAAGTGAAAATGACAATTCATGACTATCAAGATAATTTACTTGTTTTAGGTTATTCTTGTCAATTTTATGAGGTCATCTTTCATGCCATTTTATTACAAAATGTGTGTGAATTGACTAAAAACCATGAACATGAATTATAGGAAAGTGAAGCAGTAGAAATATACAACATAAATTTTCAGCAATTAATTCATTTAAATTTGATGCATTATTTCTCTCAAGAATGGGTTTACAACGTAATGACAAAAAATCAACAAGTCACTAGATTGATCACTAGAGATATTTTTAATTAGAACAACTAATTATTTTCTCTCACAAAGAGAAAAATGATTGGATTTAGCTTGGATGTTATATTACTACAAAAATTTAGATAACTGAGGTAGTATCATATCAATACCAATGCCTAGATTTGATGTTATTCCCATACATTTATATACTTTTATATTGTTGATCTGTAAAATTAGTAGACCTATTTGCTTAAATTAGTTTAACTTATTATGTGCTCTTAGGTGTTGATAATGGTTGTTTAACTTTAATGATTGTAACTTATAGTGCTTTGTCCTTGAATAAGTGCTTTCTTTTAGGTGATCATATAACTAAAGTTTACTGGTTAGAGACAAGCTTAGATGATCACTTGTTGTTATATATTAATGTGGTTGGTGGTAGTCGAACCTTTTGATTTTCATCACTTACTTATTTACTAGTCTTTTATTTAATATAAAGAGGCTTGGAAAAAGAAGTATGTGATATTTTAATATTTAATCTTTAACTTTTTTTACTTTGAGCAATGAATCAGAAATTTATCTATCTCTAGATGAAAATAATGGCCACCTATTTGTCAATGATCATCTTTGCACATTTTGTTATTGCAAGATTCTATTCTAATCACAAAGATTTTATTCCAAGTATATAATGTTGATTTGAAATATTATAAATATAAACCAGTCACCATAAATAATTTGTTAGGTTTTCTGTTTACTATTGGTTATTAAGATAGTACAAAGAGACCAGCTTGTTGGCGTCCATGGGGACAAAGTTCTTTAACACTTAATAATAACGGTAAAGAGATTGATCCAAAGGAGATCACTTGTTGGCGTCCATGGGGACAAAGTTCTTCCATCACTAAAATGCTTTCTAAAGTCTATAGCTTCCTTTGCTTATTATTGTTATAACATAAATGCTTCACTGATTCAGTTATATCATTCTTGTAACTTAGTTTCTCTTCAAGTGTTTTCTAATAATACAAAAGCTGCACCTTGCCATCTTTTTTGCAAAATGTCCTAATTCATAAATAATGTGATAACACCATATAAATTGACATAAATAAAAAACTTTGCTAATTTAAGGCAAAAAATTCAGTTAAGCTAAATCAGTACTATGTCATGAATTATCACTCTATTGTATTTCATTATATATTGACATTATGCTTGATTAAGTAATTGCTATTAGGTTCAAAATTGGAGGAATGAACAATTGTGTCTCATTTGTTTCCACATTGGACAGTAGTCATGTCAACATCTAAACATGTTATCTTAAGTTAGTATTCATTAATTGTGAACTACACACATGGATATATTAGAAATTTATAATAGATTGCCATCCACTGAGGTTTTGAAAAATGGCTGAGCTTAGTGAAATTAGGTCTGAAAAAGTGGAAAAATTATCATGTTGAATAAGTAGAGATATTGCTCATATTTATCTCATCCATTTTTGGAGCTAGATTTATAAGTGTTGTGTATATATATACATCCAAATAAAATAAATAAATTCATCCAGTTTACAAATGCATCTCAAAATTCAATTTACTCATTTTTGACACTGTCTTAAATTATTATTTATATTTATATCTTATTTATCTTTTTGTAAATAAAATATATATTGTGTAGGAACTTCTTTGAAAGAAATAAAAAGAAATGCAAAAATCTTGAGATACATGTGGTCTTAAAAGTTATTTTTCTTTACAATTGATGTTAAAATCAAAAATTGTTAAAGTTTTGATTATTTTCTAGGAAAAGCAGGAATAGGAAAAGAGCTAGATACGCTATACTCATAAAAAGAAAGATGGTAGTTATGTGAATAAAGAATTTAGAAAGAAATTAGTAAGTTCTTACCATATCTCATGTTGTTTTTATATTATTTGCATTTTTCTCCTTTGGGAACTCATGAAATTATATCATGAAAAACTATTAAAATATTGAAACCTTGCTAGACAATATTTACTTTTAGAGTATTAAATCTAGTTTGTAATCTAATAATGTTTGGTGATTAGTACTACTATGAAATTTTGCAGCTTTTGAATGAATGTGGTATACGCATAAGAGAATATGTTTGGTAAATAAATTTATTTAATTTTATATGATGTTAATGTTGCAATAGCAAAGATGATATTTATGTTCAATTCTTATTGGTATCTTCATCATAAATTTTTTGCAACACAATGTGGTATGCGTGGATGAGAGAATATGTTACTCAATTTTTATTGGCATCTCCATAACAATTTTTTTAAATTAAGCTAAGTTTGGTTTTATGTTTGGATAAAGAAGTAGAGTGAGCTGTGATTGTCTATTTTATTGCTTATGTTTTTTGTTTGTTTTATTTCTATTTCAATTGATGATATTATTTTCTTTTGTTTCCATTTTAAATAATATTTGGTTGAACTTCTTTGGAAGCAACATATGAGCTTCAAACCCGAGTTACACAAGCTCAAATGTAAATTCTAAACAAAATAAAGTCAATGAGGATGGTATGTGAAAAAGATTCATGGAGTAGAACATATTAGTGGGTGGCTGGTTTTGGGATTAAGACCTATGCCAAGTAGGCATTTTTGTTTCATATCAAAATTCACTAGCTTGAGTGCTTCGACTACTAAAGTAATCAAGAAGCTAAGTGGGAAAATGTTAGAGGTGGAATTAGTTGAAATGAAGGATACCAACAACGACTGCGTATGTCCATATGACCTGCGGGTTTGTCGAAGTAATAAAATCCAGGATAGAGTGGGGTATCGTATCCACATGGAGTAGAGAATAAAAACTCTTAAATTGTTTCTTAACTAAGTGAAAGATGAATAGTGATATGTGTGACAAGATGTGAAATAACAAAAGTAAAAGAACAGAAAGAGAGCACAAGTAAAGGGAGAAGGTAAAGGCGATCGATATAAATGGAGATGCACTGGATATTGTTTTCGCCTAGGACAATCGTTTCAAGTCACGAGAACCACAGTATTATACTTTCTAAGCGATGCAATATATGAGTCATGGAGATTCTTAAATACATGGTCCCAAATCTAAGGTCGAAGCCATGTCTAACTCTATACATGTCCGGGAGGAGAAATGAGATAACCTCTCGACCTCTACTTTTCGTATAGAGATTGCGATGAGTTCTAGGGATTACAAGTGATAAATCCTCTTCCTGAGATGTAGACCTAACCCTTTGGTCGGTGGAAGGTCCTAGCCATAATTAAGCCCTAGGTGCTAAAAATCACTACAACACTTCACTCCGTTTGACTATGACTAAGCCCAGTAGTCGTCCTTTAGCCCATTCAAACTACTACTATGACAGCAAAGAACTTGGGAAATGGGTAGAATAAATCACGCGGGAGGAGAAAGGGGGCCTCGGCTACTCTCTGACTCACCCTCTCAGCCCTCTCGATCTATCTTTGTCTAACTCTCAGTGGTGTGTCACTCGGCTCCGCGAGGGTTGATATGAGAACTCTGACCCACTAGTGCACTCTGAGGACTATTCACTACGATCAAGAATTCAATGTTGGAACTCAAATAAAACATCAATTAATTGAAAAGCATAATAAGAGGTTCAATGAAAGCAGAATACATCACTATGGTTACTGATACCCAAGTTATGTACTACCACGAACACGTGGATAAGCTGATGGAAAAATATATTGAGGGTATTACTACGAGTTCGTGATAGATTTTGTCTGCAGGAGTAATTTTGGTAGAAACCCAAGTGAAAAGAACAAGGACTTAAATGTAAAAAGTTTTTAAAGATTTTTGGGTTAAAGAATAAATGAAAAGGATTGATATAAAATGTTTAAAGAAAACCAAGAATTTGAAAAGGTAAGATGGAGGGATCTTTTTGAAATATTGTGTTATAATCCAGGGACCATTGGATAATTTGAAAGGACCTTTTTGAGAATCTATTTCATAACTCAAGGACTATTGGGCGGTTTTCAGGGGACTGTTTGTAGAAGTTAAGTTTTTGAGGGACTAAAGTGAATTTCACTGAAAGAGTTAATTGAGAGAAAAATCTAGAAGCTTGTATGTTGTTCATCTTCTTCTTCACTCATTTTGCTTTCTGATAACGTAGAGTTAATGAAGAAATGGGAGAAATTGAGGTAGGGAGAAAGATTTGGAGATCACTGGGAGGATTCGTGGGAGTGGCTACTTGCTTACTAACGGTAGAGCTTAACTTTGGTGTTGTTTTTGTTTAATGTTTGTGTATGTTTAGATGTATGTATTTTGGGTGATTTTGGAGGAAATAATGAATTTGTTTTGAGGAAATTATGATGGAGTTGATGAGGTGTTGTTGTGAAATTATTTTTGTGTTAAAAAGCTGTATTGGTGATGAAATTGCTTGGATTGGTGGAGATGTTTCTTAGGATTCTTGTAGCATCAACATGTAGCACGAGATTAGGGTTTGGTTTAGTTAATTAAATTGATGATGATGATGATTAAAGGTGTTAATGATGATGGTTAGATTGAGCTGGTTGGGTTTAGCTCAATTGAAAGTGGATTTGAGTTGAATTGGTTTTGTTGAGTTGGGTTTGATCGAAATCGAAGTTGAGATGGTTTGGGTTTGGTTCAATTGATTTTGGGTTAAGGATTTTGGAGTGAGACCAAGTTGGTTCGATGGTTTTGATGTAGATTGAGTTGGTTCAGAGGATTTTGGTTGGGTGAGAGTAAGTTTGGTTCGGTCTGCATTAAGATTGGTTCGATTGATGGGTGTTTGGCACAAAAAGCAGTTTGTTTAAATACTGATTGAAAGCCAGAGTTGGATTATGCAGGTCGGATTTTTAGCGGAGTGGAGGTGAGTGGTAGATAGAGGTCTAGTATTATGTATTTTATTTTTGAGTTTAAATGTAGTATTTATTTTGTTATATTATTACATTGGGTGTTGTTCGAGGGCTTAGGGAGAGGTTCAGGGCCCTAGGAAGGAACCAAAGGGACACCGGAGTGAGTTGGTAGTGGCTATTATTTTTAAATAAATGAGTTAATTATTATTATTTTGAAATAATTGTTTAATAGCTAGTATTTTGAAATAAATGTTTAAGTATTTCATTTTATCATGTAATTAATATAAAAGTCGAAATATACTTATATTTATTTTCCCTCTGATGTGCCCGTGATAATAGTATTGATTCATCGGTTTTGTATAATTATACGTGTTGTGAATAGTAAAATACATGTATATGTGATTTTAATCATTCGATTCTTGTATTTATTTTTGATGGGTATATATGCTTTGATTTGGAGTGATTGCGAAACCATGTGAAGCGTATTAAAAGATGTTTATCGGCGTTGTTAATAGGGGTTGGTTTCGTTCACAGGTATAGGAATGGTATACGTGGATACTGGAGCTTTCTTGGTATTATAGAATTTATTATCGTTTGGCGTTGGCTTTGTGGAAAATAATGTTTCATTTACGTGATGTGAATACTTGTCACAGAAAGGATCGCAGTAGTTTATGATTTTATCTGAGATGGTATTATTCTTATATCTTGATGGTTTTGATGGTGGCGGGCTACGCGAAACTCTGCGATAATTGGGTCCCCAGCGGGCGAAGCCCTTTAGAGGTGGCGTGGTGGACTGGGCATGTGATGCTACGCAGGTTCGGGGTGGGAGTGTAGAGCCACTGGCTGGATTCTTCAGTCCGGAGTGGCCAAGGGAGCGTAGGCGGCAGGTGAGCTTAGGTGGAGGTCGGCCGATCGCGCGCGATTCGTGGCGGCCTCGGAGAGCTAGCCCGTGACGGCCAGCTGGAGTTTCTAGACTCCATGTTATCTTTGGGTGAGTGTTGGAGTATTCTTTGTATTTTGAATTTGAGAGTTTATGTTGTGAATTGTGATGAGGCGGGTCTCTACTGAGATTTGTGTTTTACAGGGAAAATCAATTGATGTTGATACATGTTGTTATGTTTTCGAGAGTTAACTTTAAAGATTGTATTTTTGCTAGAATTACGGTATTTTGGAAGAAGTTGGGAAAATTATTTGAGTCGGTTGGTATTTATATACTTTATATATCATCTGTATTAAATATTTGAAATTATTAATGACTCTTGGCTATAGCCCGAGATGTCTTTGTAGTACTGAGAGCGATAACCACTCATATTCACGATTGAGTGTATAAGCGCTAGTCGTTGGAGTCGCAGGGATGCGGTAGGTCCCTGCTTTCTTTCTTTACTTGTTATTGGTGTAGGTGATGCTTGTAAGCGGTTGTGCTCGCTAATTTGGAGATGTTGTATTTGTGTATTTTACCGTGTTGAACTGTATTTTGGTGTGCAGAGTTGTAAATTGTGTGATTTGTGAGGTACGATGTTTTAGCGGGGTGATCGGTTTCGATTAAAGGGATTTTTACTAGCGATGGGTGCTCACGCGTTCTCGATAGGTAGAAGGGTGGGTGTGACGTGCTTGGTATGTCGGTATGGGTTGAGATATCACGGTTTGGTAAAGATCACGGGTTTGTGATCACGAGCTGAAGATTTAGAAGTGACGTGTACTAGACTTGGAGAGTTAGTGGTGATTAGGCGTAAAGTTAAGGGCCCGATAGAAGTATTTAGGTGCTACTAGTGAGTTACAAAAGCACTGCAAGTTGCGTGTGGGATTGAGCCGATAGTAGGTTTTGATATTTGAGACAAAGAAGGCTGAGTAGTGTCTTGTGATCGAGGGATCATGTGTTGAGGGTATATGTTGGTTTTATCGAAATGAGTTTAACTTAAAAGATGCCAAAGAAGGGTGTTTGGCGTGCTCTTTATTGAGCGAGTGTATAGTGATTGCGTGTGATTATTTTCTATTGAAGGCGGATTTGTAGCAAAGAGAAACAAGAGTGTTGGAACAAATAAGTGAAATTAGGCCAGTATCGAGATGGATAAATGCTAACATATTCGAGACTGAAATAAGGGAAAGGATTGTAGTGCGCGAGCACTTGCGTGGATAGCTTCGGTGGAAAATATATTGAGGGGTATTACTACAGTTACTTGCGATGGTCAGCCCGTATGATGGAGTAAGATTTTTGGTGAGAAAGCAGAGTGAAAAGAACAAGAAGGACTTAAATGTAAAAGTTTTTAAAGATTTTTGGGTTAAAGAATAAATGAAAAGGATTGATATAAAATGTTTTACGAAAACCAGGAGTGAAGGAATTTGAAAGGTAAGATGGAGGGATGTCTTTTGAAATATTGTGTGTTATAATCCAGGGACGAGTGGATAATTTAGAAAGGACACTTTTGAGAATCTTATTTCATAACTTTCGAGGGACTATTAGGGCGAGAGGATTTCTGACTGTTTTGCTGGCAAGTTAAGTTTTGAGGGACTAAAAAGTGAATTTCCGGGCTGAAGGAGTTAATTGAGAGAAAAATCCCAGAGCTTGTGTTGTTAAAGTAGCTTGTACGCTTAGTTTCACTCTGAGTGCCGAGGTTAAATGAAGAAATGGGAGAAGTAGAGGTTTTTAAGGAGAAAGATTTGGAGATACATGGGAGGGAGTTCGTGGGAGTGCATTCTTTACTGCAGTGAGGGTGTAACGTGTTGGTGTGTTTTGTTTAATGTTTCGTGTATGTTTCTAGATGTATGTATTTTGGGTGATTTTGGAGAAATAATGAATTTGTTTGAGGAAATTATGATGGAGTTGATGAGAGTGTTGTTGTGAAAATTATGTGTTAAAAAGCATGCATATTGGTGATGAAATTGCTTGGATTGGTACAGGAGATGTAGGATTCTTTGTGGCGAAATGACTTTTGTGCTTAGAGATTAGGGTTTGGTTTAGTTAATTAAATTGATGATGATGATGAGTTAAGGTGTTAATGATGATGGTTAGATTGAGGCTGGTTGGGTTTAGCAAAATTGAAATTGGTTGAGTTGAGATTGGTTTTGTTGAGTTGGGTTTGATCGAAATCAAGTTGACAGGATGGTTTGGAGTTTGGTTCGATTGGTTTGGGTTAAGGAGTTTTGGACTGAGCCAGAAGTTGGTTTCAATGGATTTTGTGTAAGAATTGAGGTTGGTTCGAGGGTGGATCAGTGAAATTAAGTTTGGTTCGATTGCAATTAAGATTGGTTGATTGATTAGTAGGTGTTTAGCTGCAAAAGCGAGTTTGTTTAATCTGTCTGATTGAAAGCCGAGTTGGATTATGCACGATTGGGATTTTTAGCTGGAATTGGAGTGAGTGAGACGATATAGAGAGTACAGTATTATGTATTTTATTTTCGAGTTTACATGTAGCTATTTATTTTGTTATATTATTAAAACCTGGGTGTTGTTCGAGAGCTTGGGAGAGTTAGGGCCTGGGAGAGACTGAGGACTGCGTGGAGTTGGTAGTGGCTGGCTATTTTAAATAAATGATTAATTATTATTATTTTGGAAATAATTGTTTAATGGCTACAATATTTTGGAAATAAATGTTTAAAGTATTTCATTTATCATGTTTAATTTACGTATAAAATTGAAATATACTTATATTTATTTTCCTACTGATATGTGCCATGATAGCAAGTATTGATTACGTGGGTTTTGTATAATTATACGTGTTGTAGAATAGTAAAAATACGTGTATATGTGATTTAGTCCATTTCGATTCTTGTATTTATTTTTGATGGGTATATATGCTTTGATTTGGAGTGATTTGCGAGAAACCATGTGAGGCGTATTAATGATATTTAATAAGCATCTTCGGCAGGAATTGGTTTCGATTTCACGGTATAGGAATGGTAGCATAGATGAATCACGGGAACTTTCTCGGTATTGTCGTTATTATCGTTTTGGCGTTGGAACTTTTTGATGGAAAATAATGTTTATTTACGTGATCGTGAATACTTTGTCGCGTAGGAAAGGATCGCGTGTTGCGATTTGCTCTGAGGATGGTATTATTCTGCGTATTTACTTGATGGTTTTGATGGTGACGGGCGGAGCCCGACCTCACGCGATGTAGTGGGTCAGCGGGCGACCTTTAGAGGTGGCGTGAGCTGGACACGGTGACGAGTGCTACGAGGGCGGTTCGAGGTGGGAGGTGTAGAGCCACGGCCGGACCATTGGATGGTCGTCGCGTAGGGAATTGAGCCAGCCGAGTCGAGCGTCCAGGACGATGCGCCAGGTTCACTTGGCATTTCTGGCTGATAGCTGAGCGCAGCGATATGAAGGTTAGAGAGAGTTTTCCTGAGACCATGTTATCGTTTGGGTGAGTGTTGGGTATTCTTTCGTATTTTGAATTTGAGATTTATGTTATGAGATTGTGATGAGGAAGCGGTCTGCAGATTTGTGTTTTCTAGAAAATCAATTGATGTTGATCTATGTGAGTTATGTTTCAGGAGTTCTTTAAAAGATTGTATTTTGCTTAGAGTACGGTATTTTTGGAAAAGTTGGAAAATTATTTGAGGCGGTTGGTATTTATATACTTTATATATCTTGTATTTAAATGTTGAAATTATTAAGCGCTCTGAGCCAGTTTGAGTGTCTTTGTGAGGCTGCGGGAGGCGAGGACCTTATATTACACGATTGAGTATAAGCTAGTCGGGGTTGGTCCCGAGGATGCTGAGTGGGTCCCTGCTCTTTCTTTCTTGTTATTGGTGTGGTGATCTTGCTGGCGGGTTTGTACCCCATGAGGTTTGAGTATTGTATTTATTTGTATTTACATGTTTGAACTGTATTTGATTGTGTGAAGTTGTGGAAATTGTGTGATTTGTGGGTGCGATTTTGCATTTAAGCGGTCGTGGGTTTCCGGTTAAAGAGGGAATTTTAAGCTGATGGGTGCCGCATTTACCTCGATCAGAAGGAGTGGGTGTGGCTCGAGTACCCACTAGGGGGTTTAGGCTCTCCATTGGAGCTAGTGCGATCAATGAATCGAAATGTAAAAGCAAGAAAGAATCAAGCAGAAGTCCCTCTCGATGAGTCGTGGCGATGGTCTTGTGGGCGTCCTCTACTCATCAAGGGTCTCTTTGTAGGCCTAGGATCGCCTGGCCCGGATCGGTCAAGACAGCTCATACTAACCTTCTTCGAAGCGGAGTCGATCGCCGAGACCACTAGAACCTCTCCAGAATCCCTAGCCCGATACCTCTCGAAGACCCATAGCAGAAGCCGCTTTCTCGAGTTGGGGAAAAAGATGGAGAAAAGGCTGGCGAAATAGGGGCTAAAAATCGTATTAAAGGGATGGAATCGGGAATCCACCGCCCTGGAGCGCCCATGGATCACCGCGTGTGGAATTATGCTCGCCCGATGTAGATTCTCTGTTTTCATCCTTCTTGATCGGTGTGAGACAATACTTGCTGATGTTTTGCTACATTGCCCTTCTACAATCTTGGCTCGAAACACTCCCGAATCACATGCTTTCGTCGAGGGTAACATAAGCGGGCGCACATTTAAAGTGGTGAAAATCGGCTTTGTTTCTTCAACCATAGCGGACATGGTGGTGGAGATCTTACTATCATGCACAAATGGGAATGCTTGAATGTAGCGCCCTTGTGCCCCTCAAATCGTTGTGCTAACTTGAATCACGAGAAGGTTGGCGTCCCATTCGATTTTGAACCCTAGTTATGTCTTTCGTGTTTGAACCTTCTGAGATTTCCTCCCAAATGGTGCATTTTATGATCCCGTTTAAAAGCTTCTTTTCTCTAATATTCGGCCTCACAACCCCTATCTGCGTAAGTAACATAAATATACACATATTAGCATTGAACCGATAAAAAGTAATGCTCAGTAATAAGGAAAGAACACTTGCGCGTTCTTATTAGCAAGCATATCAAATCGTATACAAAATTAAGTGCGATTTGGCTGACATGAAAGAAGTACTTTTTGAATGTTTATGTTTTGAAAGAGTTTTTGTTGATAGGATGTCTAAAGCACGAGTAAAGAATTAAATTATTTGTCCTTTTTCTTCCCATTTCTTTCGTTTCTTGAGCGATAAAAGTGAAAACATCTTTCTTTAATTGTATGACATAGGTTGAGAGATGTTGCATTAGTTGAGTGGTCGATGTCAATGGGAAAAATCTAAACATAATGTGCCTTAAGGGCTTGGTTGGATTACTAGCTTTCAAAGTAGATTTGCAATCATATCTGATGTGGACTAATTCAAACCCGTAGCGCTCACACTATCTCACATCACACCCACTACTCACATCACAGCCCACTATTCACATTACACCACTATCTCCCTTTGCTTACGATCTCGAACACGTAAAGTATTTACATAGCTGTCGTGTATGCATCATAAATAGCCTCCTCGTTTAAGCAAGGGGAGGACTTTTGGAGGAAGGGGAGCAAGGAAGACAAGTGTTTTCTCTCTCTTGACTTAGCCATTGGTGTTTGTGAGGAACAACTTCGCTTTACTCTGTCTCGGCATCGAAGGAAGAGCTCCAGCTCGCTGTTGATCTCAAGGTCGAGTTCGAGAAGTTCTACAAGTTCGAGTCCCTACTAAATTCA
>NC_052485.1:14562088-14638639 GCF_009730915.1 Dioscorea cayenensis subsp. rotundata | reverse complement strand
AGTTCATCATTATTATTCCAAGAGATTTGCAACTTTTCCAAAGAAATCAAATATAAATTCTAATTCAACTCTCAAATCAATTCTAACTCTAGAATAAAATAAATATTAAATATTTTCAATGTTTGAAGCTTCCATTGCCAATAATATATCTTCATTTTTGTTGTACAATTCTTTATATCATAGCCTTAAAATATCCAAGCTTTCAAACATCAAACCAAACAATTAACCTTTAATTCTACAAATATTGAAATAAGTCAACATCATCAAGACCTAAGTATAGAACGGCGCCAAAGCCCACATCATGATCGTAGGAGATAAATAGCACCACGCATCACAAATATATTTGGGGAATTCAAGTTTCATACAATTCAGTTCAATTCCAATAAACCAACATAATTAAAACATTTTCATTAAAACATTGAGAGTTTTCCAATATAAATCAATAACAAAGAAGTTCCTTCCGAATCGATTAACATATCAATTTAAATATGATAAAACCAAGAGTCAATTTCAAATCAATTAATAAAGGCATTTGAATCATATTCTACTATAAATGTTCATCAACTTAATCCACTCACAAAACAAGTCGTCTCACCCCGAGACGTGCTCACTTATGCGCAATTTTCTTCCACTTGGAAGATCTTCTCCACCTAGACAAAAGCAGAGAATCCAAAAAGCAATGACACAAGAATGAAAAAAAAAATGCATGCAAATGCGATGTTCCATGTTGAACATGCAACATTAGGGTTTTATGGAAAAAAAAAAGTCATTTTAGACCCAAATGATCTTAAACTGGAGTAAACCTAGTTCCAATGAAGTTCAAGTATGAAGAGCTGGACCAAAGAAGTACAAAAAATGGAAAAAAATTTTCTGTGATATAGTAGAATCATGATTGCTTCATTAACTAAGAACTGCTACGGTAATTCCGACCCTAACAAATGATTTTTCTCTTAATTTACATCATCAAATAATGAAATTTCTTTACAATCATAAACAACAATGCATCACAAGATCAACGACTTCATTTTAAGCCTATAATCTCTCACTAATCAAGCATAGTTTAAGAGTTAGACCTAGGTTTTAAAAAATCAGATAAGATGAAATATGAACAAAATACGGGATAAAAACTAGGATCAAAGCCCCTACCGAATTCAAGAGTAAGAAAGGAAAATTTTTGGGCTTTGGTTCACCGGAATTGGTCGTCGGAGATTTTCTAAAGAAGAAGAAATGTTTGGCAGAAGAAGAGAAGAAATGAAGAAGAAGAAAGAAAGGAGTGGCCAGGAAAAGTTTTTCTCTCACCTTTTTTTTAAATGAGAAATGACTAGTCTGCCCTCCTATTAAAAGAATAAAATAAGGAATTATCCAAAAGACCGAATTACCCTTGGTTTTGGCTGGATTTTGCACAGAAGCCACTGTGCAATCATACAAGGATGCCATTACTGTTAAATGATAATTTTACCCCTAATGCATGCACAAAAGTCTAAAGAGGCTTGAGGTTCAAAATTTTGGACAAGGTATAACAATTAGTCACCTGAATCAACAACAATTGAATTCTTCAATGGAATCTCTACCATATATGCGATCACTATAAATAGATAATTAGATAGTGTATGTATGTATATGTATATATATACAGATATACTTACTATCAAATACTTGCCACAAGCAGCTTGTCCTGGAGGTCCTACAGAGCCACATAATGCAGTTCATCCATACTTTTGCCTCCAAGTAAGACGCTTTTCATCATCCTATGCTACACAATATGCATTCAATGCTCTCAAAAGTCAGATGCGTGGATGAAACTTATGCTTGACATGTTCTGCTATGTTAGATGCTTGTTCATGGTTGAAATGTTCTGATTTTTTAATTTTTTTTATGTGATGTTCATGATGTGAAATTTTTTTGGTTAGATATTGTGATGGTATTTGGATCATGTGAATATATTTAAGTGTCTAATTTTCCTTTTTATTTTTTTGCTTAAGATTATAGAGTTATGTTTTTGTAATTTTGTTACTGTTTGTAGATGTGGTATTTATTTGCTATATCGGATGATTTCTTAAAGCTAGGTAGTTGGCTTGGGCTTCAGTAGTGGATTGAGCTCATAGATGAGTGTAAATTTGGTGCTTTTGTAACATTTTTTTAAATATAGAGATGTTCTTGATTTTTTTTTTTGTGAGATGAATTTGTTAGGACCATCATACGTACGCATAAATATATCTTCCTGCATAGAAACATTGGTTATATATTTATGAATATATTTGCCATCAAATGTATAGGCAATATAAGCAAGGATCATTAACAATTATAATATATAACTCAATACATTTGTGTCCATAAATCAAGCCTACTAGAAACTTTAGATATATTATATAGAGAATTTTGTCCAATTTGCATTTATTTCCAATTGAATTTCTTTGGTGTAGGATGGCTGTTTGTAAAGAGTACATTATCATCTACCACCATGGGGGGACATTATTAATATAAGAGGTTAGATATGTCAGTAGGGTAGTGAATAAATTTGTTGAAGACCCTGACAAAATTTGTTATTGGGATTTGTTAGAAGATGTGAAGAACATGCAATATGATACCAAGAAGGATGTGAGTTTGTGGTATATGGATGATGAAGGAGCATTAAAAATAATTTGTGATGATCAGGCTATGTTGGGATTGAGTGAAAGATTAAAAAGCACATAGGATTGTAGACATTTATGTTGAAATATCATATGTTAGGTATAAAAATAGGTTACCCGAAGCTCTACAGTCTAATTCTGATTCTAATGGTGTCAGTGATAATAGTAGTGGAGGCAATAAAGATGATGAGGAGATGTTGGTGGATGTTTCATTCATAACTTACAATTCATATTTTGATGAGGAAACTGAAGAGGCTAGGGTTAAAATTCATAGATATGTCCAATTAAAGAAGAAAATAGATAGTAATTGTGGTGAAGGTGATAATGAAGATGGAGATACAGAATGACCTACTAATGGTGAAGAAGGCCCTACTGCAAGCAATGTGAGAGCTCTTGGTATTAAGAGCGTCAAAGTTATTGGCTATGAGAGTGATTACATGGACTACTCAAACCATAGAAGTTATGAAGATACTAGTGAGGGATCAGATGCAGATGATACAAGGAGGCAAAGGTTGAGAAAGAATTGTTACGATACAAATGCCTTGTTAGAGGATTTCTTTCTAGGACTTCACTTTCAAGATTTGAAATTGTTTAAAGGTGAGCTTGTTGAGTTCTCAACAAGGAGATGATTTAAGTTTAACTATATTAAAAATGATGCAGTTAGGGTGAGAGCCAAGTATTTTGCTAAAGGATGCAAGTGGCTTATTTTGTGTTCATGGTGAAATAACGGAAAAACATATATTGTGAAACATTATATGGCAGATCATTCATGCTTGCTTGGAGCTACTATTAATAGAAGGGTAACAGCTAGCATGGTTACAAAAAATTTGGAGGGGTGATAAGGGGTATGACATTCATTAGACCTTGGCATTTGAAGGTATTGATTAGAAAATAGTTGGGTGTGTATGTTTCCAACAAGGGTTGCAGGAATGCAAAGGCATTGGTGTTGAAAAAAATTGGGAAGCAGTAAGGTCCTGAACAATTATGTTTTAGAGTTGAAGACCCCAAACACTAGTAGTAATGTGTGTCTTGTGTTTGAAAGGCAAATTGTGGAAGGGATCCCTATTTTTAAGAAGATTTACATATGCTTGACAACCATAAAAGGAGGCTTTATTGCTGGTTGTAGAAGAGTCATAGGGCTTGATGGGTGTTTCTTGGAAGAGCTCTTAAAAGGACAGCAATTGGTGGCGGTAGACAAGATGGGAGCAATCAAATGTTCCCTGTGGCATGGGAAATTGTTGAAAAGGAAAACAATGAAAGTTGGGCATGGTTTATAGAAACCTAAAGTCTAATCTAGGCAATAGAGATGGCCTTGGTTGGTCAATAATTAGTGATATGCAAAAGTTATGTAAATAAACTATCTATGAATTTTCCCTTGGACTAAAATTATAATTAAAAATTGTCATTGTTTGTTATGTAGGGCCACATTCATGCTGTAAGGACACTTTTTCCTTTAATTGAGCATCGGATGTGTGCTAGTTACATATATGCCAAACGGGGGAAGAAACATCTTGGAAAAGAACTGCAACTTCACTTTTGGAATTTTGGCAGGCCCACAAATCTTATTGAGATGAAAACCATTTAAAGAACATGAGAAATTTGCAGGGAGAAGACAAGGTTGTTGAAGTGTTGTTAAGTGATTGGCCCATAGAAGGATGGTGCAGTGTACTCTTCAATGATGTAGTGAAATGTGATGTTATTGATGATAATATATGTGTGAATCCTTCAATGGAGTGATGCCGGAAGCTAGGAATAAACCTATTATAACCCTACTTGAAGACATCATATAGTATATGATGAGTATAATAGCTATAAAAAAGGGGTATGTATTGAAATGGAAAGCTGAATGTGGGCCTAGGATAGTAAAAAAAATTGAAAAAAAAGGAAGAAGAGTGGAAAATGGCAAATAGAATGGAATGGGAGTAGAAAGCATGAGGTTTTTTACGATAATTTGGTGTTACATGCTAGGAAGGGTCATGTTGTCTTACTACAAAGCCAGAGTTGCCCCTGCGGGAAATAGGACAAGAGTGGTATACATTGTCAACATGAAATGGCTACAATTGCATTTAAAGGGGCAAATCCATTTGATTATATGGCTGAATGGTTCAAGAAGGAGACATATTTAAAACTTATCAATTTCCTGTCAATCCAGTGAGAGGAAGGTAATTTTGGCCAACAAGTGAAGAAGGTCCAATGTTGGCACCTACAGTGAAAAAGATGCTTAGTTGATTTGCAAGGAAAAGACGGAGGCTTAGAAGGCAAAAATAGAAGCCGAACAAAACTTTTCAATGAAGGCAGAGTGATGAAGTGCAGAATTTGCCATGTTGAAGGTCATAATAGGCTTCGATGTCCACAAACAATAAATATTGTAAGTTTTCTACTGCAAATTGTTTTTATGTGAGTTTTTTTCCTTCATTATCATGCTGATGAGTGTCGCCATGTAGTCCATATCTAATAACTCCCAGGTTAAGCCAACTCATAAAGAAAATGCTGCTTTTTTAGGTTAGAATAAAACTAAAACAAGAGGTGATGCTACTCATGTTGTTAGTTCAAGTGGGAAGAAAGAAAAACAGAAGGTGTTGCCACTCATGTTGCTAGTTCAAGTGAATTAATTGATCTCCTTATGTGGTAATTAAATATACTTATTGTCCTTATGTCAATTAGATTGTGGAAATTGTTGTCCTTTTGCAGGTTAGAGCTAACAACATCCAAGTTGAAACATCCCCGCCAAGAAATACAGCCACCTCAGTCGGGGAAAAAAGGAATGCTTCAAGTGTTGTTACCACATTAGTTGGTTCAATAACTGTTTTGAGAGTACGAAGCAACACACAAAATACAATAAGAACTCATTTAAATTGATGAGTTTTGATTAGTTTTGTAAGTTGCAATCAAGTGATATATGTCTTTCATGTGTTGCAGGGTGCTCATACTGGCCAACTAATTATTAAAAGGGGAATGGATCATGGTTATTCATTCATTACAAGCAGTGAATTAATGGTAAATATGTTCTCATTTTCAACATTTTTAACATTATATTGCCTATATTTTGGTTGCAATTAAATGTTATTGGTGTTTGTGATTGCAGGATCGAAAGAATAATAGAATTGCTGGATTGAGAAACCAAATTGAAGAGTTGAGTTAACAACCCTCTGCAATAGATGAATATCCAGAAATTCCAACACAACAAAGCAGAATAGATACTACCATTGAAGCAAATCCTTGTTAATTTGAAGCACTGAAGCAATTACCTGTGAAAACTCTTTTGAATAGGGTTTTGTTTTATTAGCATAAATCTGATGTTTTGTTATTTTGTATAATAGATGTACTAAACCAGTTTGTTAATATGGTTTACATATGTACTAAACATAGTCAATCAATTGTGAAATGTTCAAAACTTTATGATCAATGAAGTTGGATGTTTTCCATTTCTCAAATTGTGAAATGGACTTTATTGTTACTTTTATTCAATAGAAACTTTTAGGAAAAATTCCCTAGTTGTCTTTAAACCAAGTTTTATTTATTTTAAATTGTAGTTCTATTCTTGAACACATTATTGTATTTGTTTGAGAAAAAGTCTCCATTTAATGGAGTATGCATTTACAGTATTACATAGTTGTTTTAGCCATTGTTGCAGATATATGATGGTTCTACATTTGCATCTTCTAGCATTGCTAGGAAGATGTGAACGAAAAAAAATTCAAGGTAAACTCCACGAACTTCACTAACAAGATTATGTAAACCGTATTCACTAAATTTTGAAATTTTATAACTTTTTAAAAAATACATAAAAATCCTCCATTAATCAATACATCAAAACAACAAATTAAACAATTCTTTAAAAATATCCTAGATTTTTGAAAACATACACAAATTTAGCCTAACACTATGAAAATAGTTCTTCTTGTTTGCTACAAAAAATAATTCTCCATTAATTCAGAGGATTTCTTAAGTCACAATGCTTGGACTGGTGCCCTCTTTTGGGATTGTTATTATCACTACGATTGAAGCTGCGTGGAGGAAAATGGAATCAATAGTGATAACAACAGTGGTGATGTCACCGGTTCCCGATACTTTGGCAGCGCGACTGTATGGAGGAGGAGAAGAACAAAGAACGAGAAGGGAAGATGAATAATATTAAAGGACAAAGGAGAAAAGGAAGGGAGAAAGGGAAAGTGTTTCAAGTTCCATATTCGGATCCGAAAACTTGATCATCTTACTTTAGAGCTATTTTTTAATTTATTATATTTTAAAAATATTTTAATCTCAAAAAATGCCACAGTAGCGAAGAACGACAGTGGAATTGATGCCGATTAGAATTTGGACCTAATTGACCCAATTGAAATAGTAAAGGAATGAAAGGGGAACAAATTCAAAACTAGGGAAGAAAAAGGAAGAGAGAAAAATAGAGGGATCAATTCTGGTATTATACCATTTTAATGATATTGAAATCTTGCATATTTGGTAGGAAAAAAAGAATATAGAAATTTTTGAAAATTATTTTCAAAAATTCGGAATTTGGGAAGATGGAGAAGCATTTTTGTCAATAATAGAATAGAAAATTTAAAGATGAATAAGTGGAGAAGAATGTAACTTTTGTTTGAGAATATGAGTGTATTTATAAAGATAAAATTAAAAAATTAAAAAAAAAATAACCGTCGTATAATATTTACATTTTCAAAAACCCATGGGTCCCATGTTAATAATTTGAATATGTTGAAAAACCAATTGTTAAATTAAAATCCATAAATGGAACCCACCTTTTGACCACTCTGTGGTCATTTAGCCCTTAATGGCCACTAGGCACTTCTAACGAGCACTCATTGAGTAAGCACCAAACTACCATTAAAGTTGCTCTAATATCAACTACATCTCTAGAAAACGCATCCTCCTATAAACATACATATTGAATAGTTAAACATATAAATTATATGTTTAAATTTTATTTTTTAAAATTTATTTATTATATATATATATTCTAAAGATATGCCCTTGTGATGCATGGAGACATAATTACAATACATGATTTTAATAATAATATTCACACATAATACATAATTATGATTGATGAATTTGATAATAATTATTAAAAGTTAACTAAACATAATTGAATCAAATAATATTAAAGCACCAAATAAACAATATTAATTCCATTAGAAATTATTGCTTACACGTTCAAAAACAACCTGCTTAATCTCAATTATGAAAAACATCCCCGTTGATTCTCCTATTGGAAGGTTTTCCAACTTTTTTAAAAAAACTTTTTTTACACACTAGGCGATAAACACCCCCATTTAAGGTTAATAGTCAAAAATATGCACTGATGTGGAACGCATCCTCAAGCTCAACAACATCGTGCCCTCATCTTGCGTATGTTTCGATCTAGGGTTTCTCAGAAAAGAGAACCTTACATAAGAGATTCGGTACTAATAGACCAAAAAGTCGTTGGTTTTAAAAAAACTTATTTGAACACCCATAAGAAGTTTGAAAAAGAAAAATATTGACAAACTATGGAAATATTAAAATGATATAATTAATGCAATTATTGATGATGCATATAGATGGTGCATGGTTAATCAAATTAATTATTTTTCTATTCTTCAATCAAGGTCAATAGCCACGGATTTAATATGGTATAGTACCAGAATTGGTCTCTCTATTTTTTTCTCTCTTTACTTTTGGTCTCTCTACTAAAAAATGCTCCCACTTAGTCCCTCTACTCTTGAAAATAAGTCTATTTAGTCCTTCTACACTTGAAAATGACCCAATTATTCCCTATATTTTCAAGAGTAAAGGAACTAGTTGGGAAGAGACTAAAAGTAGCAAGACTAAGTGGGTCTTTTTTCAAGAGTAGAGAGACTAGTTGGGAACATTTCTAAGTAGAGGAACCAAAAGGGAAGAGAGAGAAAAGTAGAGGGACCAATTCGGGTATTAATTTAATATTAATATTTATAGCAAATGATACAATCAAACAATATACTTTCTTCAAAACTAAAATATTGTTCAAGTCTATGGAGTTAAAGTGACAAAAAACACAAATATGATCATCCTTTATAAATTTACAAAAAAAACTAAGATAAAATTAGGTATAATACCCATATTGGTCACTCTACTTTTCTCTCTCTTCCCTTTTGGTCCCCTTACTTATAAATGCTCCTAACTAGTCCATCTACTCTTGAAAATGGGCCCACTTAGTCCCTCTACGCTTGGAAATAGCCCAACTAGTCCTATATTTTTAAAAGTAAAGGGCTAGTTGGGCAGAGACTAAAAGTAGACGGACTAAGTGGGTCTATTTTCAAGAGTAGAGGAACTAGTTGGGAGCATTTCTGAGTAGAGGGACCAATTCGGGTATTATACCATAAAATTATGCATTACAAAATTTTTTCCTTACTTCATTTTTATCTTTTTTTTACTTGAAATGTAAATAGTTGGAATGCCATCTACTGTACTTTCTAATGAATTATCATTGATCTTAATATAAAATTTTGTCTTAGAAACCTTTCATCCAAGTTTGTGTTTATGGTATGTAGTCTTATATTTCATATAATTGCACCTAATTACAAAATTACTTATAGTTTTCTTTCGTGAATCAACACTTTGAAAGATCCAAATAAATTTTTTATTATTGCATGAATTCTTCTACTATACCTATTGAGGGAAAATTAAATAATAGTATGAAAATAAATCATAGAGGAATTGCTCAAAAGGTCCAAAACATCACCACATGTCCAAAAAACCCTTAAATTTTTCCAAATCCCTTTAAAGTCCCCCCTTTTTCACCGAATTTCTATTAAGCCCAACAGCTAGATAACCCCGTTAACTTTCAAAGAAAATGACCATGTTGCCCTTTACACATTCAGTTTTCACTGATTTGAAAGATTTGAAGAATGGGAAGTTTATAAAAAAATTATAACATAATAACCATCATAGCAGCAACTTCTTCTTCTGCCGAGACAAGTGGAGGCTTTTCATCTTCAACCGAGTTAAAAGCCATCCTCACTGGAGGTGAAGGAATTACCACCGGAGAACGAAGAAGAGCATTGGACTGGACTAATATCGATGCTCGTGCGCCTAATTACAAGTAGGCATGAAAGGCCTACAATTTCTATGGCTTTATTTTCATTTATGTTCTTGCGTATTGTTAGGTTAATTGGTTTTATTGTGCATTCTATGATGGAGCATGAAATTTTTTAGTAAATGAAACAATATTTCTTCTAAACCATTTGATCTTGTAATTTCTATCTAATGGTTAGTGTGATTACTTTGTGCCCTAATTTGCGATGAAACTAACAAAATTGTTTATATTTGTGTAAGAAAGTAGATTCTTGTCCAGAATCTTTATAGGTTATTTGTTAAAAATCACTGAGATGAAACTAACAAAATTGTATAAATTTGTGTAAGAAAGTAGATTTTTGTCCAGAATCTTTACAGGTTGTTTGTTATAAATCACTGAATTCAAATCTTATTATGCTGTGTTTGCAGAATTTTCTCAATATGCTGTGTTTGCAGAATTTTCTCAATATGCTATGTTTACATATTGTTAGTTATAAATCACCAATATCAAAACCACTATACATTTATAGTTTGCATCTTATTAATTTGGTTATCGGAATTGTTTTATGTATGGCAATATTTTCAGCATTTAATGCTTAATTTTGTTCTTTATTGTTCATTCAAATGATAGCACTTAATATGTTGAATGGATATGATTGTTGTTGCTATTTAGTTTTTTACAAACATGTTTAGTATCATCAGCAATAATCACCCAAATGTGTATGTATTGTTTGTGCAATCAGGAAAGTTATGCTTAGCCAGTCAGGAAATCTGGTGAATGGACATTGCTACTTAGCACCACTCATGGACACTGTATGCCAGTTGAAAGATAAGATGACACGAAAACACTGGGAGTTACTCTGACAAATACCATTTAGTCATCTGATGGATATTGAGCTAATAGCACAAGAGCGTAATGTATTGGATGCGTTGATGCAGGTTTTTGATGCACAGACCACAACCTTCAATTTGGGAGATAGTTATTTACAATTCAGGCCTAAAGATGTTTCAATGATGCTTGGACTAAAATGTGATGGTGTCGCAATAGATTTCACAAGGAAGAAGGAACATTGCACACTGGAGGAGTTCTTAACCAAAAGAGTAGACCGAACAAGGGAGTGCTTGGCGAGGACTTTAATGAGTTTGGTTAGCAAGAAAGAAGGCAAGAAATAAGACAAGAAATTAAGAAGAAAATTTAATAAAGCTTTTATTGATATACACCATGGGATCCTTATTTTCCCCACCACTTCATGTACATCTCCAGCTTGGTTAGCCTAATATGTGGAAGACCCATCAATGGTAGATTAATATGCATGGGCCCAAGCTACCTACAGGTGGATTATGGATGATTTGCCCACTGCAGCCGCCGATGTAAAGGACAGATGTTATGGGAAGCAACCATGCATAGGGTATTTGCAAGGATGTATAGTTGCATTGACAATTTGGTTCTATGAAGTAACGGGGACTGGGAAGAAGACCCACTTTGGAAGAACACCACGCATTCTCTATTATGGTGAAGCCAGTATCAAGAAGCAAGTAGGCTTCAGTGCCTTGCTCAAGTCATTGGAGGGAAAAAAGGTATGCAAATTAGAATTGATTGAGTATTTTCTTTTACAATTTTACTTTTTTGTCATTCTCATTGCTTTTATTCATAGATCATTAGTATCCATGTTTACTGCTCCGTATCACATTTAACCATTTAATATTCATGGTTTTTCTATTTTATATCGATTATAGTTTAGTATCTTGTACATTTATTTAGTTTTTTTATTGGATGTTCAATTTTGAGAATAATATGTATATGTCATTGTTAGTGTTTGTTATTGTGTACATTTGCTAGTTTTCCCCACTTATGCCTGAGAGATAATTTAAAGTTGACCTCATTGGTTCGGGAAAGATTGAGCTCAGCTTTGCAAGGACAACTTTGGATCCATCCGGTGCAACCAAAGCACCAAAAACCATCAAGGCATTGAAAGTAGAAGGTAAGAGGAAACAATGGGGAAAGGCCTCCCGTACAACAGATAAAACAAGTGAGAAGTCAGAGAGCCCACCAAGGGAGTTCATAAAATCATTATCTTCGAGTCCAGAGAGGAAATAGATGAAAGATAACAAATATGAAATATTGATAGCTGAGGTGATAGCACTTCGCCGAAGCTTGATATACTTGAAGAAAGCTTGATATACGAAGCTTGATAACAAATGACATTGACCCGGCTCTACCAGCCAAAAGAGCCAAGAGAGTGGCATCAGGCCACGAGCAACCAAACCAACACTATAAGAAGCCTCAGAGATGACTCAGGCAGAGAAACATGTCACTCGTGCCTCGAAGATAGAGACAACCGCACAACCAAAGAAAGTTACTCAAGTAAAAGATGCACCAGCAACCAGAGGTAGGAAACAAGATGCACCAACTCTATCCCAATTAAGTGTAGTGGACAAGTAAACAACAAAGGACATTGACAATGTGATAGAATCGCTAGTACAGCTAAAAACTAGGAACTCAATATACATACCCAAGGAAAAAGATACAGAAGGCGAAACAGAGAAATTGATAGAACAACCTGCCCCGCGAACCAATTTCAATCCAACCAAAAAAAGGCCTACCAGATTTGGCCAACTGCAAAAGATACACTAAATGTCATTAAGCGTTTTTCTTAATCGGAAAATTGGAGAGTAAGCACATTATTCACATTTTTTGTATCAGAATTTTAATTATGCAATTCGGAGTTGCAATCCACTTTTTTGCTAGAGTAATCTATATTTGAATTGGTTGATGTTTATTAATACATAATATTTACTTTAAGTATTAAGCATATAATATTTGAAATTACTATTTATTATTTAGCATACCACATTAGTTTCCAATCATATATATGTACTATCATGAACATGCATCACACTATCGGCTACCAAATTAATTGACTTTTCTATATTACATCAGAACATTGGTTAGCGAGAAGGGTCACACATCCACTTCTTATCTGTATGCACTGATTGATGTCAAACAAATGGTACCTGATAATGTAGTTAACGTCTTTGTTCTCATGTTACTTGATACTCTGAAGAAATCACCGAATGTGTATAAGATGACCTTAAAATATATACACCAAAAGCTAATACAAAACAACAAAAACACAAAGTACTCATTACAGTTAAAACCACATGGTAAAGCCAAAAAAAAACATTAAATAGAGATAGGACATGAGAATGTTTTAAAGTAAATATATTCAGCTGAAATAGAATGACAACTGCGCATAGTATTCTGATTGAATTATTTGTATGCATACCTTATCGAGTCGACCATGTTACAGATAGGTAGATGTCGTGCCTCCCTAATCCATGCATTGAAAGATTATGCAACATTCGAATACATCTCTCCCCAACATTGTCTACTAAACAAGTAATTGCACCAATGCAACATGTCCAACTTTCGAAATAACCAATTATGGGCCTATGTTGATGCCGCTGACAAGGCACCCATTGTTGCATCAAACTCTGAGGATGTGCATGCATACGCAATCTTGACAATCAACTCCAACACTCATTTTTTAATCTTTTCCTTAGGTAACCATTAGCCTTCAAAAAGTTTGCTTGGAGATGTCACAAACAATAGCAATGTGGAGCAGAGGGGAAGACTTTGGCAATAGCATTAACAAGTCCCTTAGAACGGTCTGAAATGAATGTGATAATTTTGTGGTAGTCATCTTGACCATATATTGCATCACTCAAAGTGGAAATGAACCACGTCCAGTTATCGTCAATTTCATTATCAACAATAGCAATAGCTAGATGAAACAAACCTTCATTATCGTCTTTTGCAGTTGTGCCTAGTAGGATGCCACCATATTTATCTAGCAAATTGGTGCCATCGAGAAATAACATAGGTCTACAACCACACTTAAAACCTTGAAGAGATGCATGAAAGAAAATAAAAACCACGCTTAAAGCGTTCTCCATCCCTCTCAACGATAATGATGCTACCTAGGTTGGTCTCAGAAACCTTACCTGAATACCATATCAACATATCATAACTTGCAACATCGCTTATATGGAGAATTCCCTTTGCCACCTTTTTACCCATTCAAGCTTGTTTGTATGGTAGCCGAACACCATGGTCACGCAATATATCATGTTGTATGTCTACGGTCCGGTATAGGGGACGATCTCATAATTTCCTTATTACTTGCCTACTAACCCATTTTTTAGAAGCCCTTGGATGAGATGCTATGCCAATATCCCCATCACATCTATGAGTATTTTAAGTTGTTTTGATTCTAAATGTGGGGAGGTTGCTATATCTTGAGACATGGACACGCCATTGACATACCTCGGCAACATGTAACAATAACTCTGTCTCTATCATTTTTTATGAACCTGAAGTTGAAATTATGGTTAATGGCTAAGTCACACAATGCATCCTTGAATTCTTTTTCATTTTTGAAGCGTTGCCAAACCACGAAAATTTTAGATTCTGTATCTTGTGAAGAAGTGCTTATAGTTATGGCTCCTCCATGTATCACTGGCAACAACGTCGGTAGTGTATTTGGCGATGTTGGTTCCCTTATATGCATTCGGTAAACAGTTAGTAAAACAAATAAACAACAACAATTTAAAACTAAATAGTTATGGCAAAAAGCTTCGACAATACCAAAAACTAATATCAAACAAACGATACCATACCCAAACACATATTAATGACCACATATGTGAAAATGAAATATAATACAAATCGTTGCCACATTATATAAGATATTTACAGTGGCATTGGTGAAGTAGAGATGACCTCCGTTGTTACATTCACAGTCTCTATGATCATGTCCACCACGGTCTTTTTGAATAAATGGTGAACATTTCACATGTTATGAAAGTCATCCTCTGAGCTAATGGAACACATGCCTTATGCTCGTCTAGGATTATATACTTTACTCACACTATAGGAGGTTCAAGAGCCCAATATGTGCATATCTCCTCAAATAATGTCTGTCATCCAGTCAAGACAATGAAATCCAACACATAACCATCCCCTTTATACTTCGCAACACTATAAAACATATCCATAGAGGGTCTGCATCAAGAAAAACCACTATAGATGAAGGACCGATGAACGTGATACAAGGAACGTCATAGTTAGTAAAACATATTAATAAGACCAAGATATACACCTTGATGGGGATCTAAGAGATACCTTCACACGTTCTTTGGGATAGAGTTCTGTCAAGTTAGCTCGCCGCCGATAAACATAGATAGGGAAATAAAGATGGGTGATAAAAAAAAAAGGATCACTCCAAATCCAACGCTAAGGAGGAAGAAAAGAAAATGAAATGAAGAAGATGCAAGCTTCTCCAGCAAGACACAAGGTAAGGAAGAAGAGTTTTGAGGTATGTTAAAGTACAAGCACCATGCTTCTTTAAGAAGACATGGCAGCAGATTTTGCTCCCAAAAAGCAAAGGGTGATGTTGGGTTTTTGAAAAATATAAACGGACAAATGTGAAGGGAGGGATGAAATGGAAATAGTTGTAAAAAGGAGGGACTGCAGAGTATAATATGTCATAAAGGCTTATTGGGATAAAAAAAATTCTGGGACTAATAAGTAATTTTCCCTAAATCATATCATATATATTATAGTCAAAAAGTCTAAGGACACGTGTCAAGTTAGGAAAAAAAATTTCCTGCATTGTGTGTTATAATAATTCAGATAGGTGATTTTATTTGTATTAATTTTTGTTATTTTAACTCATTTGATTAAAGATTATTATTTAATTTCAATGAAGATAATATAATTTATTTATATCATTTGCTATAAATATTAATAAAATTGTATTGGACATCAAAATCCCAAAAATTGAAGAAAATTAAATTGAATCATTTAGGAAAATAAAATATTAATAAACATATGTATATAACCAAATATTTAGCATATATATATATATAACCAAATATTATTAAATAAGTTTGTTTTCTCATTACCAAAACATCTAATTCTATTATATTCTTCTAAAATTAATGCACTACTTACGTGCAATAATTATTATATTGACTTATATATTTTCAATATAAAATTAATTTTAAATTTACTTAATCATTTTGTAATTAAGAATTATGAATAAATTATTGATGGACTATTAACTTCGGAGTGAAATAAAATTGTTAGATTATTATTATGTAGCCGAGTGAAAAAAATATTATCATATTATTATTGCATCAATTAACTTGGGTGAACATTAAAAATAAAGAATAATTTATGCTACCAGTTATAATATATGGCAATTATGTCTATGTTGCGAGCATTATTATTAACATCATCTATTGTGTTCATCTCTTTCGTTCATAGCACGGTTATACACTAGTATTTAAATAAACAAAAAAAAAACATTGTATAAAAATTTAACAGTAAAGCATGTAATTCTTACTTATAGGAAAAAACCAATTTTTGATATACCAAAATACATATAACACCACCCATGCAATAGCATGGTTGGTATTTCATCTTCTAGTTAACATGTAGCTTGTCCACATTTCTAAAAAAAAATAAATAAATAAATGCTTGCACAAAAATTTATATTTAACTAATAAAGCAATGTGTTAAAAAAAATGTTATCCATGAAAACTATCTCAATACTATTAATATTTAACTAATCAATAAATTCTTTCCTATTTTCAAAATTTATTTTAAAAATAATACTAATCTTAGAATTTAAATTAGTAAAATGTTAGGAAAAATTAAAAATTTCATGAACTTCTGATTTATACCTTAAGTATTCATGGTAAAAAATTAACTTTGATTTATTATAAACTAAGATAACTTATATTAATTTAAAAAATTAAATGTTATTAAAATAAAAAAAATCAATGGCATAAATTTTTAATATATTATAAGATAAGAGCCCGCCATATTTTAAAAAGTTATTTTATCAAAATTGAAATAATAATGACAAAAATTTAATTTTAACATATTATCATATAAGATTATCTACATCTATTTTAAGAAATTAATCCTAGGATTTAAATCAGCATTGAAATAACTAACAAGTGATTGACATAAATTAAGTTTAATATATGATAAAATAAATTAATCAATATATGTGTTAAAAAAAAGTTATTTTAAAACCCTCCCTTTCTTTTACGCTATGTTTGGATTGAGGGCCGGCAAGAGAAAGTAAAGTGAGGGTTTTGGAGGGTCAGAGTTGGCCTTTCCCTCTTTTGGATAGATTTTTTTAGTTTCACGAAAGGAAAAAATGGTTAACTCTGGCCCTCCAAAACCCCATTTTTCTAGCCCCCGATTTGAGGTGCCGGGGGAGAGAGAATCTCCTAAAAATTTTAATTTTTTTAAAAGACCTTAATACCCTTCATTTTTTAAATTAATTACATAATGACACTTCATAAGTTTCTTCTTTTACTTTTTTCAATCTAATTTTATTTTAATCAAGCATTCACATGACACTCATCACATATCCTTATTTTTATGTATCTTTTAATTTGCTTATTTGTTTATTTGTTTGTTTATGTTGTGTTTTTTATTTGTCAATTCATCTTTAGAAAAATTTATCTCAATAAACTTCTTTAATATCCAAATTTTATTCAAAGTACAAATAAAATTAAATTTTCTTTGAGTGAGAAAAAAACTAATAATTATCTAATTCAACATAATTATTATGCTATGAACTAAAATATTAGAATATTTTTACTAACAATAAGATAAAGTGATCTTGTGATGATCCAATAGAGTTGTAGGAGAAATTGATCTTTAAATAATGTATGATATACTTTCAAAGAAAAAATAAATGGTGGTATTTGAGAAAAGGTAAAATTAAAGTATAAAAATCAAAATCAAAATAATAATGATAATTTTAATAATTTTAATATTTATTAAAAACTATGTTTAAAGTGTGAATTTATTTGAGATATTCATAATACGTGTGTTTAAATAGAAATAAATATTTTTTTATATAATAATAAGAACATCATTGGTAAATCATATTATTATATGTCCCTTCCTTTCTCTTACTTTCTGTAACCAAACAAGGTATATCGGAAAACTCCTCTTTCCTTTCCCTCCAAAATATTTGTCTATCCAAACAAGAGTTGAACATGTCCTTTCCTTTCCCTTCCCTTACTTTCCCTCCCTTTCCCTTCCCTCCCCTTACTTTTCTTTCCACTTTTGAATCTAGATACTATACTACTTTCCCTCATCAAAGATCAATCCAAACATTGCATAAAAAATTATTTTATGAATATATTAATCTTATATAAGTTTGTATTAGTTAGGGATGTCAATGAGCCCCGGCCCCGATGGGGAACCCGATTCCCCGACCCGTCGGGGCCGGGGTCGGGGAATTTTTTCGGGGGCCGGGGCCGGGGCCGGGGGCATGAAAAAATTCCCCGTCGGGGTCGGGGCCGGGGTCGGGGAATACCCTCCCCGCCCCGCCCCGGCCCCGAAATAATAAATATTTAATATATATATATATTATAAATATGAAATATCTAAATAAAAATTAAACAAAATAGACATATTTAATATTTAATAAATTTATTTAATATTCTATTTAAATATATTTTATTTATTTAAGTTAATGGATTATGTTTATTTAAATGGATTAAGTTAAAGCATTAAAATATTTTAAATGCAATTTTTTTATTTAATTTCATATTTATGAGAATTTTATAATATAATATAAATTTTAAATTAAATAATAATAATAATAATTTAATTTATTAGTCGGGGTCGGGGAATCCCCGAAACCGAAAAATCCTCGCCGGGACGGGGACGGGGAAAAAAAATCCCCGTATTCGGATTCGGGGCCGGGGTCGGGGATAGGGGTGGAAAATCGGGGCCGGGGCCGGGGAATGTATCCCCCGGTAAATCCCCGCCCCGTTGACATCCCTAGTATTAGTGTAATATTTACATAAACAAACTTTATAATTTATAAAGACAAAGTAATCTAGGAACTTTTTGAAAAAGTTATTTTAGAAAGATATTAATATCACGGAATTGAATTAGTAATGAAATAAACAATTATTCACGGAGGTATCAAAATCAACATAAGATAATCTATAAAAAAAACGTTATTTTAAAAATTAATTTTTAAAATATATCAAATTACTATAAATTAACTTTAATACTTTTATTTTAAAATAAAATAATATACTTTACAATATAATACAATAAATATTTTAATATTATTATATTATTATGTATATTAAATAAGTTTTAGCAAAAAAAGTAACCATTATTTAACACGTGGCACTTTACGGTAAATATAATGTTATGCCCATACGAAAAAAATAAATATATGTTAAAAATAATATTTGACAACACATTTAATCTAAAATTAAAAAATTATTTTATAGATTCTCTCATTATTATGAACGATTTTATAACTTAGCTTTTAGTTAAATAAAGTGATGTTATATATATATATATATATATATATATATATATATATATAATGAATTCATGTTGCATATTATTTATAATTTACTCTCTTTAATAAATCATAAATCATAAATAATTTAAGACTAAATTATAAATACTTTTGTGGTTTAGCAAAAACAGAATTACAAATATTTTTATGTTGTTGCAATACAACCCTCTAATAATCTACAATTAATTACAGCTTGTATTTCAACGATATTTTTTTTATAAAACTTTAATCAATTTTAAATATTATTAATACTTTATGAATTTTAAATATTTTTGAAATTATAAAACAACCTAAATGGTCCGCTAGCTTATAGTGTGTTTTCATTCGGTCACCCACCTTTAAAAAGTTATGATTTGGTTCCTTACCTTTGTTATGATTATGTTAACAGGGATCACATATGGCGTACTAAGTGGCATATCTTTGCTGACCTAACATGTTATTTGATGTTAATGGCATCTGCTCGAGTGACCAAACCATAACTTTTTAAAGATGGGTGACTAAAATGAAAACATAGGAAAAAGTAAGGGACCATTTAGGTTGTTTACCTTTTAAATTTTTAATACAAAAATAGAGATAATTATAAATATTTAAATATTGTTATAATATTATATGATATTGATTAGTAAAAAAACAATATAATATGATATTGGCAAAAAAAAATCATTAATAATGGCTGTGGCTTTTCTACTTTAATATATATATATATATATATATATGATAGTTTAGATAATGCTGAAAATTTAATATACAATTGAAACTTGAAAGACGATTGTTAGCGATGACCATTATTTATCATTAAATATTACTTAGATAAACTTGGAAATACACCCTTACAAAATTGTTAAATTGCATAATAATGTCTTAAAAAAGAATATATTATTCTTATTTTTATCAAACCACACTATAAACAATATATATATAGGGAAAATTTTTTGGGAGGTACCCAAACTATACCTTAATTTCACTTTGGGGTCCATACTTCAATTTGTATCAAAATGGTGTCCCAAGATCTATTCCTGTATCACCAGCTGGTTACCCGCTAATTTCCGTATCTATTCTTGTATCTATTCCTGTCTAAATAATCATGTTGTGGCCAAATAATCAGTTGGGAAGTTGATGTCAGCACTCTTTGGACACCCTGGAACTCCCTATGCTCCTCCACGTAGGATTATTTGACACCAACACCTGGGGGTTGCCACGTCGGTCATCTCCCACGTGTGAGCATTCAGACACAACGTGTCATAGAAGCCCCATTCTTTTCCTTGGTCATGGTGAGAGGTCGGTGAAAGGGTTCAGACACAGTTCAGTCCCCTTGTTTCTAGGGGTTTTAGTCTACGAGGGTAGCAATCATTGGTTTTTTGCTAGGAAGCAAGACATTGATCGTGTGCATCCTTCAACCCTACGAGGAGACCAAGCAGAGCAAAGACTGAGGGTTCAAGCTATGGCAATGAACTTGGAAGTAAGAGCCCAAGGGGAGGAGCCACCCGAATACTATAAGTCTCCTCTTGAATGTCTTGATTCGGAGAGATTGTAGTTTAATTCTAGCAGAAGCGTTGTGGTCCCTCTTTGTTTGTACTCATTTTTATTTTTTATATGTGTGAGGTGGTCCATTTGTAATGAGATTGATGACACAAGATCCATATGTGGTCCTTGACCATTATTGAAACTCTGACTTTAGAAATGGAGCTTCTGTATTTATTTGCAAACTGGATTTTTAAGTTTGGAAACAATACTTAAGCAACATGGCATGGCACTATGAAACTATAACTAAAAAATCAAACTTCTACACCAGTTGCAGTATGAAAGTATGGGCACTACAAAACTAAAGTTGAAGTTGAGTGGCAAGTATAGTAAGAAATTGAAAGAACCAGGTGTAAGTAAAGGTATAATTGCAATTAGTATACTTTAATTTGGTTTAACTGTCATTACATTTGATGATTACCTTTGTCTAATTTCAAATAGATTAATCACCTTAGTACTTTACTTGGTATAACTGCAATTAGTATACTTTAATTCTATTTAACTGTAATTACCTCTGACGATTAATTAATTTTGTCTAATTTCAAATATATCAATGGCCGTAGTACTTTACTTGGTATACTTGTAATTAGTGTACTTCAATTAGGTTTTCCAGTAATTAACCATGTTTAACAGTACTTACATGTATGTTGTTTACCTGTGATGACCCATGTTTAAATGCACTTACATTCACTTTGGTTGATACAAGTGATTGCAGTAAAGAAGTTGATGTTTATTTAAAAAAAATTGCTAACAATGAGGAAGGTGTACAGGGTGTAAAGGAAGAAACTGAAATAGATGAAATGACAGTAGGTTTGGTAGATGTTGACTGTGAGGAGAGTGAGGAGGGTGAGGAAGGTGAGGAATATGATGAGAGTGAAGAGTATGAGGAGGAAGGAGACCTGGAGGAAGTTCTGTTAGGTAAGGGAAATGGAAGGGATATAGTTGATAAAGACATGCCTTCCATGATAGTGACTACAGTTTTGATGATGAAACAGATGAGGAGGAAGTGGTTAATACTACTAGAGTTAGGGTAGAAGTAGAAGTAGAGGTAGAAGTTGATAGTGATGGTGATGTGGAGACCGAGTATGCAAGGTCTGAAGAGTTGCAGTCATGCTCTTCAACAGATGAGGATTACATGATCCCTATAAAGCCTAAGTTTGCAGAATTTAATGAGGAAGTGGATATGAGGAACCCACAGTTCAAGATAGGGATGAAATTTAGGAGTTTTAAGCAATTTAAAGATCCTGTGAAAAATTATGGGATCAAGAACCGTTATAGCATGAAATTTAAGCCCAACGATAAAAGGAAATGTAAGGCTTTTTGTAGCAAAGGATGTCCCTTCTACCTATGGGCTTCTCCTATGGTGACTGACAGGAAAACAGTTTAGATAAAGACAAGTTGTTTAGTACATGAATGCACCAGGGGTCATGTAAATAGGCAAATAGGCATGTTAATGCAGATTGGATTGCAAGAAATTATTTGGAACAATTTAGGGCTGATCCTACATGGAAGATTGTTGGAGTAATACAAGCTATCAAGACCAACCAAGAAGTTGACATCACAAGGTTGCAAGCTTACAAGGCAAAATGCATTGCCTACAGGTGATTCCCAATATTTGAGCAATGTCAATTTTCAGTTATATTCAGGATGCCTGAATTTTTTTTCTTACTTCTATCTGTGTATTTTTTTTTTTTGTTTTTCTTTGATCAAAGGCTTATAGATGGAGATGAGGAATCCCAAATGAAGAGCTTATATGATTACAGGTTGGAGTTGTTGAAGACTCATCCTGGTTCAACAGTGATTGTGTCATGCACTGATGAAGGAGTTTTCAAGTCATTTTATGTCAGCTTGGCACCACTGAAGACAGGTTTTTTTGGAAGGGTGCGGGAATTTGGTCTCAAGTGATGGATGTTTTCTCAAAGGAGTCTATGGAGGGCAGCTTCTATGTGCAGTTGGGATAGATGGCAATGATTGCATCGATCCCATTGCCTGGTCCATGGTGAGTAAAGAGAACAGGGAAACTTGGAAGGACTTATTGCAGGTATTTTTTTTATTGCTTTAATTACTGCTTTGAGTTATATGGTGAGGGTAATTAGACATCATCGCAGTACTAATTTAGTATTGCTATTTGCTCTGCAGGAGTTTGACATTACTTTTATCTAGAAATTATTGATATCTTATTTATTTGTAATTGTCCTTCATGTGACAGAAAATTACCCAATTGCAGGTGCTGGCCCAAGATTTAAATATCACTAATAGCAGACAGTGGGTGTTTATGTCTGATAGACAAAAGGTAAAATAAGCTTTTGTTAATGCAATTGAATGTTCATGAATGAAAATGAGTGTGTTTATGAATGAAAGACAATGTATTTTGTTCACATTTACTGATTGAACAATAGCTGAACATTTCTTTTTTATTTTCTAAATTGTCTGGAAATGAGAAGCAATTTTCCAACAGGTCTTGATATATATTCATGTACTACCATAACAGGTATTGGTATGTAGCAATTGTAGTTCATCAACAGTGTTCAATTTGCTGATTTACCTTTATATGACTGCAAGTCATTAGCAATGTTCATTTTGCTAATTTACTTTTAATTGAATGCAGTTCATTGACAATGTTCAGTAAACACAAATTCGACTTCATTGTTATTTCTGCAATTTATCAACTGTAGATTCTAAATTAAAAACAACATTCAACAACACCATTTTGCTAATTTACTTTTAATTGAATGCAGTTCATTGACAATGTTTTGTAAACACAAATTCAACTTCACTGTTATTTCTACAATTTATCAACTGTAAATTCTAAATTAAGAATAACATTAAACAACAATATAAAAAGAAAAAAATTCATTCACATCTTAAGAGCTTGTATAGAGCTTGTATAACATCCAAAGTGATTAGTCACAAGCTCAAAATCTGAAACCATTAAAACAACATTCATTACAAAAATAAGAAACCTAAGCTAAGATCACCACCGATTCCTCCCTTATCGGTGAACATCTCACTAATCCCTGCAGATAAAAACAAGATCGCCCGTCTCCACCATGCTGCCTTTCTATCCTAGCTGAAGAACCCTAGCCAGGGGGTTTACATCATAAAGATGGATACTCACACGTGGGAGATGACCGATGTGGCAACCCCTGGGTGGTGTGGCCAAATAATCCTATGTGGAGGAGCACAGGGAGTTCTAGGGTGTCCAAAGAGTGCTGACATCAACTTCTTGGCTGCCAGCTTAGCAGGATCTGACTGAAAATTAGCAAGTAACCAGTCGGTGATACAGGAATAGATCTTGGGACACCAATTTGATACAAATTGAAGTATGGACCCCAAAGTGAAATTAACGTATAGTTTGGGTACCTCCCAAAAAAAATTCCCTATATATATATATATATATATTAAGATGCTTTATAACTTCATGAAAGACTCTCCCATTTTGACAGTAATATTAAGATATAAGGGTCCATTTGGATACAAGGATTGATCCCCAATTCATATTTGGGCATGCACCAAGGGACATAGGAAGGGATTGAGGGGGGATTGTATGCCCCTCAACCCGTTCATGCTCATCCCGCTCATTTTGGGGGGATTGAGCATGCCTGGTAAGCTAATGACATTTGTATCCTCTACAAATTACAAAATGACATGCTATATATTTATGAATTCCTCTCTCCCACTGACCTTGCGTCTGAACCCTACCTCCACTATAATCGTCTTCACCTTATTGTTACCGCTATCGCCACCTGTTGCTACCGCTGCCGCCACGATCGCGATTGCTGCCGCCATAGTCGCCACCAGAGGATCAAGTCTTCCTGGTTAGTTAGGAATCTGGCTAATAGTTTTTTTACACTTATTTTTTTAATAATAGTGGAGATCTAGAGAGAAAGGGAGATTTAAAGGGATAATCACTAGGCTGGATCTTTGGTCAAGAGGATTTTTCGCAACAAGTTTGGATTTAGTTTTATTTCTTATTTTGGATAATTATGAATTATGTTTATTATTTTTTTTAATATAAAATTCGGTGAAATTCTTTAAAGATTTGAATAGGGTATCATTTTTTTTTTAATCCATTCTGTTATATGACTTGTGTGAATTTTAATACACTTTTTTTAATATCACGGGATGATTAAAAGAATGTATTATAATTATGTTTAATAAAATGGCCATTATGCTCAAGGATGAATGATATACTTTACCCAGGCTTAAAAATGAGGATTCTCAGTTAACAAATAAAAATTATGTTTTAATTTAATTTAAATTCTTATGAAGATTCTCTTGATTAATAGTAATTCAAACACACACATATTCTTCATTCGAGTTATATACTTATATTAGGTCTAGTAAATAGTCTAATTAATTTAGTGGTAATACTTTTTAATAAATTATAAAAATTTATATGAAATTTAAGATTTCTGAGAGTTGTTTCATGGATCCGCAAGAGCGTACTTGGGTTCTCCAATATTCATATTTAAAAGTTTCCCAAAATACAGTGAAAGCTGGAAAATTTAGAACAATTTGGGACACCTCAAACTAATCCAATGTTATCCCCATAGAAGAATAATGCAAACTTTAGGTAAAATGACCAATATATATGAGGTACGAAGAACAAAAAATAACCACAGAACCAAACATCAATCATGCAAAGTTGAACAACTCTATGATTTCCTCCCATTTATTATGTAATCCTCCAAACAAATACAAATATATGAGAAGTAAATTGGAGCAATTGGATGTAAAAAAAAAAAAAGAGGGAAACAAAAGCAATGACTTCTGTAATGGCCTAAAACAATAAGATACTTCTTGCCAATAGGAGGCAAGTTTCTTCTCATTGCTGTTCAAAAAGAGCTTCATACCTAAACACTTTAAAAAAGCAAGCATTCATTAGTTGAAGGAAGGAATTTGAATGCCATTAAGTTTGATTGTTTTCTTAGTTACTTGGTTTAGGGGGATGGGTTGGATAAGTTTTAATTTTTAATTTTTTGCTTAGATTATACTTTTATGTTGTATTAATTTATTAACTAACTACTCTAAGAAATATTATCATGCCTCTAAAAATGTATCTCAACTTGATTGTTTCTTAATATATATCTTTTGATTTTGATCCTGCCTTTAGATCTCATTGTTTATTCTTCAGGATTATGTAAAATTTAATGCATTGTTTATTCTTGTTTTTCCTATATTATGAATTAGTCATGCTTTTACACAGTGTTTATTCTTGCCCAATTTAATGCGTTGTTAAATTTCATTTTAGAAATGGACATCAATGAAATGGACGAGTTGGAAGAGCTTAAACTATATGCAATGTATATGTGCTATTTTTTTTTTTGTAATGAACGTTATAATCATGGCATGTGCGATAAGGCACCGTGCTCTTAGAAATGGTGTGATTGAAGATGCGATTGACTCAACATCTACTAGGCGACACAAACAACTTGACTATCTCCAACCTGTAATTTATGAAAGTGATGTAAAATGCATTGATAAACTACGCATGGATCAACATAGTTTTCATCGATTATGTCAACTATTAAGTATGACTGGTGGGCTACGAGGCACGAAAAATGTCATGGTTGAACAAATGGTTGCAATGTTTCTGAACATTCTAGCACTCCATGTAAAAAATAGGATAATCAAATTTGATTTCATCAGATATGGTGAGACAGTTAGCAGATTCTTTCATGCCGTCTTAAAGTCAACAATACTCTGCCATAGTGTCTTGTTAAAAAAATTAGAACCCATCCTAGAAAATTCAACTGATCATACATGGAAGTGGTTTAAGGTATTATTGAAGTCCATTATTTTTTAAAATAAATAATTATTTTTTTTTAGATAGTAATATTTTATTTTTTATTTAATATGGAATTGCAATGGAGCATTAGATGGAACTCAAATTAGAGTGAATGTGCCAAAAGCTGATCGAGCAAGATATCGATCAAGAAAACCTGAAATAACTACTAATGTACTCGGTGTCTGTAGTCAAGATATGCAATTTATATATGTCTTGTCTGGCTGGGAGGGTTCAGCTCATGATGGCCGAGTTCTTAGGGATGCGATAACAAAGCACAATAGATTAAAGGTTCCAAATGGTAAATAAATTATAATTACAATGTTCTTTAGATGCTATTAGTTAGTCCTTACAACAAATTTCTAATAATAATTATTTGTTTGTTAGGATTTTACTATTTGGTAGATTCTGGATATGCAAATTGCCATGGATTTCTTGCGCCTTTTCGAGAGCAACGGTATCATTTGAGTTCTTGATGCCTTAGTGGAGCTATCAACAAATTCAATGTGGTGGGCGGAGAATGGATTTTGCAATGACTATCTCGTTCAATTAGAAATAATGATAAAAGAAAAACTTCCACAGCATGATAAAAGCTTCACCTAATATCGAGTCTAGGGTGAAGCTATTAAGGAAACAGACTGCTGAAATAAGTGACATCTTACAAATTAGTGGGTTCATTTGGAATTATGAAAAGTGCGTTATTGAGTGTGAGAAAAGCGCATATGATGAATATATTAAGGTACATATCACTACATTTCATGGTTAATTAATAATTTAATGGATATATTTTACTTATATCACTTATTTTCTTATTTGATGCAATGTAGAACCATAAAGAAGCAGCTGGTCTTTACAGGAAGTGTTTTCCATTTTTCAATGATCTTGCTCCAGACAAAAGATAGAGCACAGGAAACTACATGGGGTGACATTGGAGATGATACAGAACAATATGCTCAGGGAAACATTAGTTTGGATGAGGACATGGGGTTCTCTCAGTTACCAATTGATGAGTTTTCCACGCCTATGCAAGAACCTGCATCACATCAATCACCTGTGGATTCAGAAGGTACTAGTACCTCCAAATCCCGCCGAAAACGAAAAATTATTGGTCGGGACCCTTCCATAGACACACTGAATGAAAATTTCTGTAACTTTGTAGAAATAGTTAGACCAGGATTTAGGTCAATGGTCGATGCAATTGCTACAAATGATGCTAATCGTGAAGAGCATGAAGAAAGGAGGAAATTGCTACCTCAAATACTTCCATTGGTTGAAGGTCTCTCTATCCATGAAGTGATGTTTATCTTGCAGGTTTTGCCAAAACATGAAGATAAACTCAAAACATTTATTGAGTTACCAGGTAGCATGAAACTACCATTTTGCCATGTACTTCTAGCAAAACTTGGATATATACCGCCTAGTCGATGAACTATGCATATCAATGGTGTTATGTTCCTTGTTTTAATGCTTTATAAATTATATATAATGGTGTTATGTTTCTTGTTTTTATGCTTGGCTATGTAATGGATCCATCATATTATGTCAAACTCAAACTTTGAACTTTCATGTAATATGTCTACTTCCATGTGAATTTTATGATTTTCTTAATTGGGCACAGGGGTGGAACCAAGAGGGGGCTAGCGGGGGCTTCAACCCCTCCTCAGCTCCGGCGATCTCTTTATCCGGCCGGCGAAACCAGCGGCCCCTTTATCCCTTTCAGCCCTTCCATCCCCTTCACTTCTAGGCTCCACTTCTATTAGTTTAATCACGGAGCCTTGCCTATTAGCTCACATGGTGGCGATGAAGGCCGCTAGGGATGCCGGAGCTTTCTCTCTTATGATCCAAATGTTAGGCTTCCTTTGTGGCCTTCTAAACAGGCTGCCCGTGAAGGCATCATGAGTATTTGGAAACATGCTAATTTCATTAAAGTAAGTATATATATATATATATATATATATATATATATATATATATATATATATATAAGCAAAAAACCTAATCAGAAGAAGAAGAATACCAGATCTACAACAAGAAGAAGATAAACAGTTACAAGATATGTAGAGATTCAAGGACAATCACTCCACTCCAAAACCATTCCTAATCCATTACTTCTTGAAACTCACCACATATATCTATTACAAAAGAACTGACAACCACATTACACCTTTGCCCATTACAACCAAATTGACCCAGCCAAACCAGTTTAATACAAACCTCTCAAAATGCCTCGCACTTACACACAGGATTTGATGATTCAATCTCAGCCCTTCAATTCAATTCTACAATTCCCTCCAGAGAGCAACTGTAACAACTAACTGCATCACTCCTTAAGCTTCATCAATTCATCCCGAATTTTTGCAGCTGAGTAGTCTTCAGTCACCCCAACAATTTTGTATCATGATCAACGTTTATAGATAGATATCATTTGTTTGATATATTTATATTAATGGTGTTGTTTTGAAATTGATCAGGTGAGTGATGATGAGGTTGCTTTCTTAACATAAGGAGATCCTTACAATGAGGATGTGGTTCTTTCACTCTGGTATGAAGGTCTTAAGCTGCTTCTTGTTACTGATGGAGAGGAGGGTTGCAGATACTTCGCTAAGGTTCATCAATTAATTAATCTACTTAATTAATTATCATTTGGATATCTCATATATATTAATATATATAACATAGAAGGTAATTATTCAAATAAATTGATTTGTTTTTTATTATTTCTGAATTTCAAAGGCAAGGTTGGAGGGTATTCAGTGAAGACAATGGATACCACTGGAGCTGGTGATGCTTTTGTTGGAGTTTTCTTGTTCACTGTTGCTTCTGTTGTTGAGAGATCTCTCTTTGAGGTATTAATTTTTAGTACAATTTTCACATCATAATTTTTATTTTTTTTTAAAAAGAAACAAAACAAAACATAAATAATAAGCTATAATGGAACAAACATATCAATTTACAATAATTATTTATTATAATATTCATTCAGATGTTGTATTAATTAATTATTTATTCAGGGAGTAGATCTGAGGCCATGCAATCTTGTATTTCTATATATTATTAAATAAGCTATAATGGAAAACACATATCAATTTACAATAATCTCTGTGTATATATTTATACCGCCAAACAAATTTTCTAACTAACTTGATCTAATCAATTGACTAAACTTTACCTGTTCAATTGTTACGATAAATGAATCTTTTTCTACATTTTGCCTTCAGCCCCCCTATCAATAAGTTCTGGTTCCGTCCCTGATTGGGCATTCCCATAATGTGTTTTTTTTTTCTATTGGTGCATAATATCTCAAAATTTTTTAGGAATGTTCTTGTGATTTTTAAAATGAGAAGAAGCCATGTTGATTTTATTTTTAATTTTTGAATAATGTTTTGGATGGAAATTAATAATCTCATTATGGTTTATATTTATTTTTGAAATATTAGATTTATTAAAATTTTGGTGATTTAAAAATAATGAAATTTGGACATTTGTTTATTTTAATTAAAAATAATTAAATTGTATTTGTCAATTAAAATGTATAAATTTAAAATTTTATTAAAAAAATAAATATATCAATAACTCATTTAAATATTATTAATAGAAATTGGTGTCATTTAATAATTGTTTCTTTTACAATTAAAATACATTATTTAATTAAATTATTCAAGGGTACAAAAGTAATTTTATTAAAATTTTCCCCTATACCCTCTCATATTCCTATCCCCATTCCCTTCAACCAAACATTACAAAATTGTAAAAAAATCATTTTTGATATTATAATTTAATTATTTATTTATCTAAATACTTTAAATTAAAATTTTCAAAATTTTATGTATGGGGGCATTTTGGTAAATATAAAGGTATATTAAAAATTTGTGCAAAAAATTAATTTTTGAAATTATAATTTAACTATTTATTTATCTAAATACTTTAAATTATATTTTTCAAAATTTTATATGTAGGTGTAATTTGGTAAATACAAACGTATTTTAAGAATTTGTGAAAAAATAATTTTTAATATTATAATTTATTTATTTATTTATCTAAATACTTTAAATTATATTTTTAAAATTTTATATATAGGGGTATTCTGGTAAATTTAACATGATTACTATGACCAACCAAAAATATAAATTTTTAACCAAACATGATAATACTGCGAACCAAACGGCCCCTTATTACCATTCCCAATCCCATATTCCTATTCTTATCCCCATCCCTATCCCCGTATTCCAATTCCCTCTAACCAAACGGAAGATGTTAAAATAATTAAAATATCAATTTTTTTGGTCCACTTTTTCAATTTAACCAGTTTACGTGTTTATCAGCTTAAAAAAAAAACTAGAGAAATCGTTTAAGAAATTCTTGTTCCTATTTCGCAAAATTAGAAAATCATGAGGTTTTTTTTATATTTTTCTTTAATTTATCTCCCAAAAACAACCCTCATATTTTTCATATTTAAGTATATATTAAACTTATCCCCACAAAATTATCTTGATTTTGATTAATTAATATATCTGCTTATGACTATAAAAGAAAAAATTAGAAGATAAATACATCATATAAAGATAAGATTGAAAAACTCAACTTTTGATGAATTTTAATTCGAGATCGGTTTAATTATATGATTTTATTTATTTTCTTCTTAAAAAAAACCATTATTCACAATGCACCCCAACCCATTATTTTTTTAAAAAAAAATCAAATTAAATCCAAACCATCAAATTTCTATTTATCTAATAATAATAATAGTAATAATAATAATCTAATTCCAAAAAATAAAATTATATGCATATATTTAATAAAAAAAAATTTGAAACCCAAAACTAGTATTACAATGATAAATTTATCTCCAAAAACAACCCTCATTTTTTAAAATTTAAGTATATTAAATTCAAATTGATTTTGATTTAGGGAAAATTACTGTTTACCCCTCAAGAATTTGAAAACTTTCCAAACAGCCCCTGTAAGTTTTGAATATCTCAGACAACCCTTCTTTTATTGTTTAACTTCCTTTTTGCCCCTGTAAGTCACTAGGACTGGCTCCATGTTATGAAATTCCATCGTTGCCCTTAAAAATAGTGGGAAAATAACCGCCTAATGTTAAAACTTTTTGCATACATTTTTTTATTCTTTTTCATTCCTTTTTGTTAAACAGAAACATAAACAAAAGAATATGTTAAACAGAGAACTCATTTCTTAAACAGAGAACTCATTTTTTTTAAACAGAAACCTCATTTCTTAAATAAAGAACTAAACTCATTTCTTAAACAAAAATCTCATTTTTTAAATAGAAATATTCATATTTAAACAGAAAAACAAATATTGACCTGACAAATTAATCTTGTGTATAAAAACCAATTAATCTTGGTCACTTGTACATATTTAAATAGAAACAATAATATTTAAGCAATTTTTTAAATGTAAACACAATATATTAAATAAAAACATCGATAGTTAAATAAAGATAACTAAGCATAAAGATAGCCGTTCTTTATTATATGGAGATAACGATATTTACATTAAAAATTTAATAAGTCTGTGGAAAAGAATTTAGGTTAGCATGATTACATTATAACTATAAATAAGCTTATAACTACAAAAAGAATATAGAGGTTAGGTTAGCATGAAGAGAATGAATGTACTCAGAGAAATTATTTCTTAAACAGAGAACTCATTTTTAAACAAAAACCTCATTTTTTAAACAAAAAAACTCATTTTTAAATGGAAACATTGATCGTTTTTAAACAGAAAAACCAATATTTACGTAACAAATTAATTTTGGGTATAAAAACCAATTAATCTTGGTCACTCGTACATATTTAAATAGAAACAATGATATTTAAACACTTTTTAAATGTAAACACAATATAATAAATAAAAACATCGATAGTTAAATAAAGACAACCAAGCATAAATACGGTCGTTTTTTATCATATGGATATAAAGATATTAAATTAAAAATTTAATAAGTTTCTGGAAAAGAATTTAAGTTAACATGATTACATTATAACTACAAATAAAAGAATTTAGGTTAACATGAACACTGATGCATGAACTTATTTCTTAAACAGAAAACTTATTTTTTTAACAAAACCTCATAACAGTTGCTACAACTTCCCACGCAAGGGTCAATTTTGTCCAAAAAATTCTAAATTAACTCTATCAATTAGATGCTTGGGGAAGGGTTTTTTTTTTATGGATATTCAAATTTAGGGGGGAGAATATGTACATACTACTTACTTTGGGGTGGTTTTAGTAATTTTCAGATTTATTAATATATTATATATCTTATTATTAATATAAAAGGAAAAATTAGAAGATAAATACATAATATAAAGACAAGATTCCAAAACCCAACGTTTCACAAACAATAAAATAAAATAAATCCAATCCAATCCAATCCATCAAATTACTATTTATGTAAAGTATATACATATATTAATATCTATATATATATATATAGTTTGAAAACCAAAACCAGTTTTACTTTTTTTAAAAAAAACAAATAAAGAAAAAAAAAATAAAGAACTAGTTTTACTCAGTGTGAAGAGTCCATCTTCTTCTCATGCTGAGAAGGAGCAGAGCCGATGAACCGAAGGACGGCGGCGAGGGCGGCGCCGGAGGCATCGGCGCCGGTGGTTGTATCAACGACGATCTTCTCAACATCAGCACCATCCATATCATAATCGGTGCAGCCACCATAGCCTTGCAGCAACCTCTGAAGCTCCTCCCAAGACCTCGGTTTATGCCAGCTATCCCCAACCCTAGTTTCGATCCTGCGCTTCCACTCAGCGATATCGCCGGCGACGCACTCAACGACGATGAGGCGAGCGGAGTGGCGGCGGGAGAGATCAAGGAGGCGATCGAGGTGGGATCGGCGAGAGAGAGGGGAGTCGATGACGAGGGAGATTCGGAGGAGGAGCTGGGTGTTGGCGAGGTTCCAGAGGGTGGAGTAGGAGAGATCGTTGAGGAGGGGGATGGAGATTGGGTGGTGGAGCTCGAGAGGGAGAGTGGCGTCGCGAACGTCGTCTTTGTCGAGAAGAGGGCAATGGAGAGAGGCGGCGATGGAGCGAGCTAGGGTGCTCTTGCCTGTGCCTGGATGACCCTTCATTGCTACGATGATCAACGGTCCAGATCTTTCCTCCATCTTTTCTTTTCTTTTCTTTTCTTTTCTTTTCTTTGTGTGGAGCTAGCTAGTCGTCGTTCTCGTGTGGTTGGATATATATATATATATAGTGATTGTTTGGAATTTAGATTTTTGGTTTTTATTTTGAGATTTTATCCACGTCAGCGTTAGAGATTGATATGAACTTTATTTTATTTTTTTAATTTTTCTATTTTTGTATTTGAGAAGGATAAGGATTGTGCTATGATTCGTCAGCTAGTTATTTGGCTTATTTCAAGTAAAAGGGATATATATATATATATATATTAAATAATGATTTTATGCGTAAGAATGGGTACCGTTAGGGACCTAGGGTAGAATTTTATGCTTTTTTAAGAAGCATCGTCATGGATGCACTCAATTGCTTTGGTTTTTTTTTTTCTCACTTTTAGAGAAAGCACTAAAAAGGGGAATTATATAAATAGAATGAAACCATAAATTCCTATGTGGAACCAATGACTCCTTATTTTTCACAAATAACAATTCGAATCACTATTAATGAAATATTTCTAAGAGTATACACATATTTCTTCACCCTTGCTCTACCAAAGCATTTACTTTTTTGCTTTTTTTTTTTACCTAATTGCTTATCTTGACAAAATAAAATAAAATAAAATAAAATATATTCATGTATTTATTTTCTTTTCTCCTGAGAATTGAGTTTGTTTTTATAAAATACCTCAGCAACTTCGTAACATAATGAAAGCTACATATATTGGTTTAGATAATAGGAAGACAGACAATAATAATATAAAAAATAGAACACAAAAGTAAAATAAAGTTCAATTCCTTTTTTTTAAATCAAGAACTTAATTTAGACGGTCTATAAATAGTGTTCAAAGATCAGGAAAACAAATGCTAGTTTAAACAACAGGAATCTGATGGTCTGACAAAGAATTATACAGAAGATTAATAAGATCAGGAGTAATCTTTCAAGAAAAAACTTAATTTAGACAGCTGTGTAGATAATGCTGAGAAATGAGAAACGAAATACCAACGGAAGATAAGTTCCAGCAACCTTGCAGCCCTTGTGTTGATTTCTTGGATCTTTTCATTTTGTTGGGAAACCTCATAAAAAAAGAGTATGATTCCAAGTAGCAATGGAGACACCAACACTTCAATTGGGAGACCAACTGCAGAGCTCACACTGATGATGACTGATTTTTCCAATTAAGCACAACTGATTGATCTCCACTGCATCAAGTGTTATCTTCTTCTCCACCATTTGATCTGGATACAGAGAACTTAAGCTTTAGTTTCAGTAATTATGTCAGTAGGTTTTTCAATAGACTTGGACTTGCGTTTCCAGGTGCCACTGCCTCGTCGCCTTTTCTTGGATTTTTTTGCAGGAGCAGGGTTGCTTGAAGCTGGTGGGGCTTGAGACTGGGGATTCAAGTAAGGCAGCTCAGCTTGATTGTTAGGAGGTGTTGTGAGAGGACCACCATTGGAGAATGTCACAGCCCGGAGCATGCGTGAATGGGGATGGATAATTCGGGCCTGGTCATACATTAGAGATTGCAAGTATTCAATGGATCTGGTACTAGAACTCTGACCCTTCAGTCGATTATCTGGAATAGACCAGCCTTTGCTATCCACATCAATCGTTGGTGGTGGATCATCAGGCAGTGGTGGTATGCATGACAACCCATCATATGATAGGATGCAGGCAATGGCAAATATTGAAGCGCCAAGGGCTGGAGGCAAAACTTCCCGCGGATATTTGACCTGCGAAATAGTAGGTTTAACATTGAGTGTGGAAGCATAGAAAGAGAATCTAGGGAATGCAATTGAAATACCTACAAAAATCAATACAACAATAAATGGAGGAATTAAGATGGACAGCGAACAAATGAAAATGTATTGATAGAATTTGCTTTTCATTCCCTTAGTTTCAATTATAATCATCTCTATTCATTCTTGCACATGTACAGTGGACTTTAAAGATGACCGCAATACCAAAAATAGCATATTTGACACTGAATTGGCCATCTCAAATTTATGAAAATGGCAATGAAAAAATAATTAATAACCTGCTTGCAAATAGGAGTTGGTGCAAGGAAGAAAACCAAGTTTAAGAAGACTTACTTTAAATAAGATTGCCGCAGATAATCTCTCTCGAAGGCAGTATATCTGAGCAACATCCAGTGCAGTTGAGTCAAACTTAAGCCATCGATCAACAATAACTGTAACAACATTCTCCGGTGAAGACATGATTTGCTTGCTGCGATGCCCAGAAGATGGTATATCTGTACCCTCATCATCTTCCTCCCCACTGGAAACTTCTGCATCTTCATCACTGTCATCATCATCATCATCTGGAGGGGCAACAACCAATTCCATTGACAATAAAAGCAAGGGGTATGGTCCAACTAATGAGCAGTTCTTGATGTACATCCCCGAATCACCACGAGTTATCTCATCATAAATGATAAGCGGGGAACCAACAGATTTACTAAATGACAAGTTGAAATTAGAAGAGTGAGGGTGCAAGCTAACTTTAGCACCGCTAGCTGTCTCCACAACAGCCCGCCTATTTTGTTTGCGGCGGGGAAGCAATCTTCCCACCATGGGATAAGCACCTGCCAACAGGACAGCCCTTAGGATTCCTGGATCTTTGGCATTCAAGCTACAGCAGGAAACATCGCTGGGAATGAATCCAATTTTAACAAGTTCCTTTTGAAGTTGTTTGCGCATAAGAAATAACATCTTCATGATATTTGGGGAGACAAAATATCTGGAACAGTACTCTTTTTCCTCACCCCTTTTTTTTGCTTGCCGCCAACATTCAAAGGCAGCAACAATAGTAAGCTGATCACTATATCCACCATACAAGGAAGCGAGCTCAACTTTGGCAAGTGCTGACTTTTTCTTCTCATCTGGTGCCATGGGTAAAATAAACGGATCTCTGAAGTCTGATGCACAAGCTAGAGTTAGCGCAGGATCAAGACAATTCATCAAGATGGCAAACAAAAGCATCTTGCTTGTTGATGGATGAACAGGAAGAAAACCCATTTTCTCCCCAAGCTCAGTGAGCTTTTCATCGTGGGTTAAAGCACCAATATCTTGAAGAACAACAATTCCATTGCGTATAGTTTCAAGAATTGGAGGATCCAAAGTTTTCTGAAGAAAATCTGTTATATTACAATTCGGATCAAGCAATTTCACCTGCCAAAAGAACAACAAAATTCAGCAACATGATTTTCAGACAAGAAGAAGAGCCAAATAATGCCAATGTTTCAGAACATTGCTAATTCTTGCCTGCAAACATAATTCTTCAATTGGCATCCTTTTTATCTCAGGAACTTGGTAATCTAGCAAGGAATTTGCCCGAGCCTTGGAGAAAAGATGGTAACAAATTCCAGGCTGACAACGCCCAGCACGTCCTTCACGTTGCCTTGCACTGGCTTTAGAAACCCATGAGGAATGGAGAGTAGAGACATTATTATAAGGATCATAACTCTTCTCTTTCATTCGACCACTGTCAATAACATATACAACATCATCAATGGTAACTGCAGTCTCAGCAATGTTAGTTGAGAGAATAATTTTACGGACACCTGCAGGAGGCTGTTTGAAAACCTTCTTCTGCTCCGCAGAAGGAACCATAGAATGAAGAGAGTGAATTACATACTTCGAAGAGTCCCTAAAATAGGAAGAAGAAAATAACCTCCCTCTAGTTTGATTTATGTCATCCCAGCCTGGAAGAAAAATCAATATAGCTCCTTCACTAGAATCTGTGGTGATTTTTCTTAATAATCGCTCTATAAGTGAAATATCAATGTGTTCTGGGTTGATGCCCGTCAAATAGTTGTTAAGTAGCTCTTCCTCTTCCACTGACTTAGGTATATCTTTTGCTATGTGTTTTTTTATAACTTCACAAGCTTGGAGGTGATTCTCCCTTTGAGCCCAGTCGAGTGCAGTGCTACCATCCTTTGCTCTCAAAGAGCAGTCAGCACCATATGTAAGGAGCCTACAGACTTCACCAAGTTTACCTTTCCCAGCAAACACCATCAGTGGAGTGACACCAGTTGAAGCATGCTGGTAGTTGAATATGTTTGGACTTGCCTCAGCAGAAACTAGTTCCAGTAAAGGATCAAGCTCGTCACTTGACAATGCCAAGTTGATTGCTTCATCAAGTGCAGCTTTGTACCCTTCGGTCAACAGAGCATCCTCTGCCTCATTGCTTATGAAAGGGGTGTTCAAGTGATTGTCACTTTTTGATTTCAAGATACAGAGCACATCCTCCAAATAGTAAGCCGTGACCTAAAATAGCAATGCAAGTAAGAGCATATATGAATAATCATAAAGTATCAAAAATTTTAAAATCCAGACTAAACTGATAAAACCAATGCACAAATCATAATTTGTGACTGCCTAACAATTTTTAAAGTAATCTACCAAAATCCTATAATTTACTTGTGATATTTCTCTCAGGAGTTATATAGAAAATTAACACTTATCATAACTTTTATTGTACAACTAAAACGCCCAAACTAAAACCAAAATTTAAATATCTTTCGGCAATTCCAATTAATTAATCCCAAATGATTCCAAAATCTTGAATTGTTTAGCATCATAAAGTTTTAAGTGTTGGCGAGAAGATGGTTAAGAGCAAGAAAAAAAGAATTCGGGAAAGAAAATAGTTGAATGATCAGATAAACAGTATATCAATTTAAATAAATCAAAAGATACTCAAGTTCGTGGATAAAATACTCACAGGGTAAGTAAATCCAGGGACCTGTATTATCGGGCAACCACCAAAATACTGTGAAAACCGCTCAGCATCTATTGTCGCACTCATAAGCACCTATTAGATTAAAGGAAACACTAACTGATACAGCACAAAAGGAAAGTATTCTTTCTGAAATTTGCAGAAGCAAATCACAAAAGCACAAATGCAAAATAAGGAAAGGGAACATTCTACTAACCAAATGTAGGTGGGGACAGAAATTCAACAAATCTCTACAAAAAATAAAAAATAAAAAAAATAAAAATATAAGAACACACAAATGAAATAAATTAATTGCAAAAAAAAAAATGATATTGCAAATCAAAAAAGGAAAAAAAAATTCTATAATGCTTGGATCCGAAATTTTCAAGCATTTCAGTTATTGAGACCTACTTATCCCACATCCATGGGTGGCTAGTGGAGCACCAAGACGGACCACTCTTAATAGAACATAATGTGTAATAATGGTTCAACATGCTAGACCCTGGTCAATGAGAATTCTATTAACATAAATTCAAACAGTAGGGTATTCCCACACATCAAACAATAACAAAATCACTTCAACACTGGGTTTTACCCTCGTAATTCATCATAGCGAAAAATTTAGCTCACTTGACCATCCACAACACCACCAATTCTAGCATAGCTTACTTGTATGTCTTGGGGAATTTTAAGAAATCATGTCAATATAAAATAAAAATAAGATGTTCTTTCCCAACCGAATTAAATACCTGGTCTATCTATTAAGTATTCAACTTGTAAGAATTATCTTTCCAAACTAAATATTTTTCAAAATACTGAAGAGTATATCTAATTCAATAAACCTCAATGTGAGATCATTTGATGAAAATACTATCTAAATTTGAGGACAAATGCATACTACTTTAATTAGACAAAGATATCCATTTAAATAAATTGTAATCACATAGAAACAATACATTCAGATACTGTTTCACATTTGAACTTTAATTGTAAATGAACAACAATATCAGCTACAACCAACACTTATTTTTCATCAGAGAGTATCATAATGCAGAAAACCTCAAGTGCTCACAAGTTACCTTACCTTAATATTGTCAGCATAAAATCAGAAAACCTGTCCCTTTCATGAATTTCATCCTGAACAAGAACAAATATATCTAAGATCAACAGTAAAGAAATAAAAGAAAATGAAATTGCTTAATTAATAGCTTCCATCTAAAAGCACCATAAGATTAGAATATGTACTTGAATAATTAGCCAAAAAGCAAGAGGAAAACAGAGAAAATTTGATAAAATTTCCGCACTGAAGTGGATGTCTTATAGCCAACATAACAGAAAATCTCCAGACACATCACACCACATAGCAGCAAAAATACGCAAACCTCTTTTAGTTCACTTTTCCCAACAATTGACAATTTCATAAAAAAGTTCAATATTTGCATGTAACTCCATGAACGAGGACACCTTCCAAAATTTGTCAATGGCAGTTAATTAAATTACTTAAAAACCTTTGAAAAATTTCATCATATGAACAAGGACACCTTCTAATCTCTTTTATTGCTTTTTAGTCCTCAATTTATAAAATAGTTCCCTACTCATCCCATAATTAGGTTTAGACATTTATTTTCTTAATACCAAAATTGCCCTTCCGTCTATGTAAGCAAGGTTGGCAATGCTTGGTGGAGAAGCTTTGTTTTGCTGAAGCTATGGACTCCAGGATGCACTGGTTGCTTGGTTGCCTAAGCAAGCTCGGTGTCAGTGAGGTAATTGAAACCAAGGGCTCTTGGGTGAGCTTCATGTTGATGAGAGCCCGAGCTTGCTTGGATACCGTTGGACCTGATGCAGTTCACTGGCAGCAAGCTTGGCTGCGCACCCATGGATTCCACATACCTAGCTATGCGTTGGTGAGTGCTCGGTCCCACTAACATTAAGTATGCTTGGTTGCACCTGATCTACAGGCGCCTAGGCAATCACAATGCTAGTAAGGTGCACTGGATCCACGGGTGCCCAAGCGAGCTCAGTGCTGGTGGGGTGTGCCGGATCTTGGGGTTCAGTGTGGCGAACTCATTTGCTCGCGGAGTGGATCCAGGGCCTCAGTGCCAACAATCGGCAAATGGACCCGCCGCCTTTGCCGCCAAATCTAAGGAGCCAGTTTTAAATGCTCAAGGCAAGATCCAAAAGCCCAGTGCCAAGCATTCGTCGAATCCAGAGATGTGCTCCACAAATGGGCTTGAATCTGGCTTCAAGCGCATGAATCGATGCCGAGTTCTCGGTGGATCAGGTGCCCATTCCATGAGCACTGGATCTACACTCACCAGAACCAAGCTTGGCATAATGGAACCATGGTCATTTGACAGACCTTGGCGCCAGTGAACCACGCCAAATCTGCTGCCACTGATTATCTTCCTAACAAGATACTTGTCACAAGATGCACAAGGAGAGGTGAGGCTAATAATATTTTTATGCCCTATTAACCTGTTAAAATGTGATTAGACCTTCAAAGTAAAATATTTAAAAGTGAGGCATCTCCAAGGAAGCTGTAAAAATTGATGGACCTATTGGGAAAGTGAAAATTTCTCAGGGACATTCTATTACTTTAATTATCCATAGTATTTTCCCTAACTTTAATCTAGTTAAACTATGGCCTAAGTTATGAAATCATCTTCCTGTCATTCAATATATAATAGTGTTAATATATAGATGTATCTTAATACAGACAACATTTAAGAGGTACCATAATGAAAATCTCAACAAAACCAATACATCCCAGTATCACTGAATGATTTCATCACATAACTATCATTTCCAAAAACCTAACAGAAAATGAATCTCCTAGAGGTAGGTTTAGCATCTGACAGTAAAGTAAACACTTCTGAAAGAAAATAAAATCAAAAGAAGTTGCTGGAGTAGCAGTCCTTCAATCAAATAGTATTTGCCAATTTAATAACATGATGGCCAACATTTTTAGATCTATCCATAAATATTTAAAGCATTTGACATTTTTTTCAGCAATTTAAGAGCACAAATGCATTGTCTGGGCATGCAACAAACATAGGATTATGCCACATTGCGCAGAGCAGGTTATCTTCAAACAATTAAATTGCAATAGATTAGCGCCAAAACTTAAATTTCTAGATTTTACAAACTGATCACAAAGAAGACACATACAAGAGCGAAAAATTTCTTGAATGGTCACTACTGGAAAAAGGACCTTGTCAAATTGTCTCTGGCTCAATTAAAAGAGAGTGCATAACACATGAACAAGTGGGGAACAATTGCTTAATGTTCGTCGCAATGCAAAGGATGAGTAACAGCAATGCAAAGATGGAGTAGAGTGCTAGCATAGCCTTCCATTTTACCAATCAGAAGTATCATAAATCCAATAGATTCATCCTCTCGAATACCATGGTTCCATTGTAAACTTTATTGATAAAAATTACAATAATAAAAACATCTCCAAATGCCACATATATAGATATAAGTATGCATAATTTGATTGTAAATGAATAACTGAAGTTCAAATATAAATATATTGGCAGAGTTTCAGTGAGGTTTCAAAATTTATTGACCCATTGTAAGGTATGCGATCAAGTTTAAAATACACAAGTATTTAAGGATGAGAAAAAAAAAAATTTATCCTTTCGCTGTTCCATTGGATTTTCTAAAGTATGACACATTCATTGCCTGGTTAATCTTAAATTTAAACAAATACAAGCAAAAGAAGCCAATTTTAAGTAACAGGACATCATAATACATACCACAACTATATGGGTAATTTCCTTAAGGCCATCTTTCAAAGGTTTGCTTGTGGCATCTGCATTTGATATATCTGCCCCTCTGCTAACCAGTACTCTTAGAAGAATACCATTCGTGCAGAATATTATTGACGAGTTTTTCCCACCTTTTGACTCCATCCGTATCTGAAATTCTCAAAATACATGAATTTACTAGGATATACATCAAACTTTTTATGCCAGAATACAGCTTTTGCGTTTTCAAAGTGGAATTCAAACAACAAAGAAACAAGAAAACAAATGGAACAACAAGCAATCACCACATAACCAGAAAGTCTAAAACTGTACTAAAATACGTCCAACCGATAAGAAACCATGACCAAGACATCAGAATTACACAATCATTTCAAGGAGACAAATGGCACAGCTTTAGATGGTTACCACATCCCAGTAAATAGCTGATCTACATTTACAACAGAAATTTCCTCTTTCTTTTAAAGGTGGCAATATCATCAATGAAGTGCTTAAAGTTTTTATCAATATACACAGGATCCAAAGGAAAATCACAGTGATCCAGTCACCAGTCCCAAATAGCAAGCAATAATACACAGACAAGAAAACATGAGGCCATATCATCAATGAAGTTCTTAAAGTTTTTATCAATATACACAGGATCCAAAGGAAAATCACAGTGATCCAGTCACCAGTCCCAAATAGCAAGCAATAATAAACAGACAAGAAAACATGAGGCCATATCATCAATGAAGTGCTTAAAGTTTTTTATAAATATACATAGGATCCAAAGGAAAATCACGGTGATCCAGTCACCAGTCCCAAATAGCAAGCAATAATACACGGACAAGAAATCATGAACAGAATAATTGTTCCCGTCCAAATAGATTCATATTTCTTGTAATATAAGTAAATTTAATTACCTTGTATCCAACAGTATCTCCAACAGATTCTCCTCTTTCATATGAGATCCTCTCAGCAACTACAAACAATATGTTCAAATATAAGAATATGTTATCAACTGATAAACAAGCATGAGAATTCTATTCTTTTTTTTTTATTATTAAAAAATAATATATTCAAAGTACCTGAAATGGCAGATATCCGCCTTGGCTGTGTACACACAATTTTACAGGCCTTGCCTTTCCCCCACATATCATCCAAAATATACTGTGGAACCTGCATATAATAGAAATAATATATTTGAAACCGAAAGGAAATAAAAATAGTAGCTATGGTGAAAACTATACCTAGAAAAACGTTAGATCAGAGGAGTTCAAAAAAACAGAATCTAGAACTAGATATCATCTGTTCATCAAGCAATTTTTAAAACCAGCAAATATAATAGTCAACATGTAATCGGTATCAGACATCCAATACACGCAACTGATATACACCTATATTATTTGGTGACAATTTGAAAGGTAAGCCCTATATCAATCCCATATTAAACTGATTTCTAATGTATCAAGTAAATTTTTTAATTAAAATTGCATCAGAATGTAAGCTCCAAAAATTTGAACTCCTTGTTAAAATTCATAATGAATGAAACAATATACATGAGTGATCCTTTTATTAATCCAAAAAAGTAATCATTGAAAACATACAAATGAAACATCCACACACCAGAGTTTTACCAGCATAATCCGGTTGATATTAAAAAGCTACAAGAGATGGGCGTAATATATTCAAACACAATTCAGCAATGTGATGAAGGATATGCCTTGGCAGCATACCGAGCAGCATGGTAATGATAACAGGTGGATATCAAAAAGAAAAGAAACAGATATTTATATCCAATATACCAGAAACAAAAGCAAGCAAAGAACTGGCAACCTGAGTAGTTTTGCCACATCCAGTCTCACCAGATATCAAGACCACCTGGTAAAAATACAGAGAAGAAAACTTAACTTACAGCTTGCATTTAATCAAAGAACAAGTTAAGCCGAATTTCCATAGGATGAAAACAAAAATTCAACAAAAAGCAAGAGAAGGTATCAAATCATTGAAACAGTAAACCATATATATGTGTATGCCTATGGGTAACATTTTAAATTTGGCAAATAAGAATATATAATTCTGTTCCCGTTCAATTTCAAAAAAATACAACTAAACAGTGGAGTTGTGCACCTATCAACATGCGTGTCTTAAATGTTAGCAGCTAGCAAGTTGTAAAAAGTTAAGAAATCAAATGATCCATAACCTCCAGGATATATTTATTCCATATTCCATATGCTTAATCTAAAAAGAGGAATTCTTACATACTAAAATAGTGAAGTAATATTCGTTTGATGTTTTTGTCAATCAGTAGGGTTGCAAAACCCAGATGCTAGACCTGACAAAGGACAAGGCAGGTCAAGTATGCCCCTGGGGTGGCTTACCCACATGTAAGGGACCAGGCCATTCACCCAAACACGCGCACTTACCAGTGGGCGCCCTCATAATAAATAATTTCATATGTGTAACATTATAGTTTTTTCTCTCCTTGTTATGCATGAATAATTGATTTTAACTGAGAATAAAGGCAACAAAAAATAATATAAAATTTAATTTTGTACAATAGCAAAATTCCTATCATAGACCTATATTTTAAAAGCACAATTATTAGCATTCAATTGGTGTATTTAAGGGGTTACTTGTGAGAGAAGAAATTTTAGATAATTAAAAAGCAAGGCTAATTATGAAATTAAGTTAGTCCGATTGATAAATAAATTTCAATTCAATTATATAAATAATGAACAAACTAAATAGTTTTGAATTATAAAAAACATTTGGTATAAACTAAATAATGAATAAAAAAAAAAGTTGATGCTTTCAAGATTGAATGAGGTGTGTAACATGTAAGCTTAACCACTTTGGGAAGCGATATGCTTAAAACAGATCTATAATAATACAGGAATCTAAGTTTCTATTGTCCATTCATTGAGTAACAGCTCTATATTTTACCGAAGAAGGCATTAAAGCCTATAATAACTACATTAGCAGGATGATGGGTATATCTGTATGACCTGATGAGACTCCAATGTTGATGTAATCACATCCTTGTAGGATGCAATAGGAAGTTTAGCTCTGTCTTGTGTGACCTGTATGCAACCAAAACAAAACAATTCAGTAAGGAGGGGAAAAACTGAGTATGTATATCAGAAAGGGTGACAAGTAATATAACACAAGAGTAAGAATAACTGAATAATAACTCAGATTAAACAATAAAACTAACCTTTTTCAAGTGCGGACTCCCATTTATTCTCGAGGCATATAACTCAAGCTTGTTTTCTATGTCAGCCTTATGCATCAATGGCTTGCAAAAGCAAGAATCTTGCTTCCACTGCCCTTGATCAGCCTTCTGGGTGCCATTTTCAAGTGGGGGTTCACACAACTCTCCATCATCTGGAGGATACTGAGTGAATAAATCATGGAGCACATTGCTTGTCTCTCCCTGAAACTTCAAAGAAACAGTAGATTCTTCCTCCTTATTAGATCCTTTTTTCTTTTTAGTTTTATAAACAGAAAGACGCCGTCGATCTCCATACCTGTCAATTAGACAATCCAGAAATGATGCATCATTTAGCACTAGGCTGATAGAAATCATGTCAATTTTCATTGAAAAATAATGATCATTAACTTAAGTATAGAGCTACTCCAAGAAGTTATTAAGCAAATATTAAACCTTTTGCAGGTACAGATTAAATTACACTTGATCAAATACACCTCATAGATATAACTGACACTTTATAAAATGACCAATTCATGGTCTTCACCACCATGTGGTTACTAGGACTTATTTATAGCAAGCAATGCATTCCCTAAATGAGGCCATGCCACTTAATTGCTCTTGAATGTTAAGGACAACCATATCAAATCTTCTATTCATTTTTTCCTTTCGTATTGTTGTTTACAAACAAGATTATCATCATAGATGAACAATAGTAATAGAGAATAACTCAAAGTGAAACTCCACAAAAGAAAATGATCAAACATTTATCAATGATGTGAAATAAGACAACCTTCAACATGTTGCAGAGGCTAGGTTATTAACAACAAAAAAAAGGGGGGCTCAAAAATAATTTACACAAATGCACAGGAATGCACAAATTCATTTGTGTGCATTAACAGATTACCAATCCCATACAGACCATATATTTGAAGGTCACCAAAAAATATCTCCATTAGTTAATTTGGAAAGTATAAGAATGATGAAGCCAAATATACTGTATGCACATCTTCACAAACATTTCAAAGGATCCAAAAAATTGTATGTGCACGAGTGAATGCATTTATAACAAATGAATGTGTTTGTGTAAATGTGCATGAGTATAGAATATCATTTTTTGAGCCAATCAAATACTCACCCAGAACTTTTTGAAACCATACCCATCTTCCTGCACATTACATGTATTGCAGCACGTTCAAATCTTGATAATCCAGGTTCAAATGTGTATGCTGCAAGTTCAAAATATGCTCAAATAAGATCTGCATTGTAACTTCTAGGTTTTTATTACCAGAGGCAAACTAGATAACATCCTTCAGGGCATACTATGTTAAAGGAAAGAGAGTAGGCAATACCAATAGGTAATAATTTCATCAAAGAGATAATTTTTTGTAAGTGGTGATAGGATTTTCACAATTCACTGGCTGGGAGAGAAACATGACGCAACAACTTTTATTATGCAACAGAATGGTCGACAATAGAAGAATGGTTCATGATTTATAAACACAACAACAGAAATTACAGCCCCCAGGGTCAAACCTACTTGACAGAAGCTGCATACTTTTCCACTTAGGTTATCAAATGTTCCAGAGCTGGACATTACATATAAGAATGACCAAACTCAAATTTCCATCATAAAATGAGATCCAGGTTAGAGGCAATAGATTTTCATCAAAAATATGTACATAAATATATATATATATATATGAAAGACTAGATGTCTAGTAGCTTCCAGTAACATATCTTATATGGAAGTGTACCATTCATATTTTTCTATTTGATTGTCCACATAATTTAAACATATAAGTTCGCTAATTTAACAAATCATTAATAATGCCAGGTCAGATGACACATGATACTCACTAATGACTTAATTGATTACTATTTTATTAATTATCTTTATCCATCTAGTACTATTATTATCTTTTTGCTTATGTGGAATTTCGGCAGCACATCCTTGCCACATTAGGTTACACACAGCATCTCCAAGCCAAATTAGCAAAATTATGGTTTTGAAATTTGACTAGTGGTGCTAACCCCTAGAACTGAGTTGAACATGTCCGTTCAGTCAAAGGACCAATTTATTACACTGGTTATGGGTTAAGGACCCAATTGAAGATGAGGGTAAGAACCAGCAGTGCACTTTCACATATTATTGACACACATAAGACATTTAAGCCAAAAATGACAAGCATTGACTTGTTCAGGATCAGAGACACTGAATGTTATGGAGATGAAAACAACTTTCATCAGTGGTTTCAATGCAACAGTTCATTTGCCACGTAAGTTTTGTGAATGGTGCTATGTAGAATATCATATAGTTAACAAGTCTCCAGTATTGTTAAAGCTTTCCTTTAACCAGTGTCCAATATGGCTGAAAATTCACATTTTCCAGCCTCCCTTGCCTTCAAAAAGGCATTGCTCTCTTCTCTCTAATTAACCGAATCAAACAAAGGTATACGAGGGAGCAATCAAGGGAAACAAGCAACAAATATAAAATATATAAATATGCTTAATTAATGGCCTACAATTTCAGGAAATTGAGCAAAGGAAAATTTTTAAATAACAAAACATGAACAGTTCAAAGAAAAATGACAATTTTAAGATTCCAGGCTAAAAATAAAATTTTTAAAATAAAATAAACATATAATTAACGGTAAGGAAGTTATAAAATATTAAAATCCCATTTAAAAACTTTAAACAGGACTTCTCATCAAACCAAAAGCAAAATTATTCAAGAGATAAGCTGAGGAACAAAGAGAAAACAATGAAACTCTAACCCTAGAATGTGTCTGAAAAACCAAAATTTTCCATTAACCCACAGAAACCAACTCAAATTAAAAAAAAAAAAACAACAAACCCAACCAATCCACAATGCAAAATCAAACCCTAAAAAAAAACGCAACCAAGACCCTAGAACCCCAAAAAACAAACCCCATCAATCCCAAACCCAGGGGGCACACCAGCACCACATCAAAACACTAAAAGTAACAAAAACCCTAATCCAAGAAAACCAAACAGAAACTCAAACCTTGCGCCTCGGAGTTGCGGAAATCCTCAAGAGTTTTGCTCAATTGAATACGAGCCGTCTCCGAGACGGGGGCTTGCTGCTCTTGCGACCCCTTCCCCTTCTTCTGCCCTTTTTTCCCCATCTTCCTCTCCTTCTCTTCTCCTCTCTCTCTCTCGCTAGCTCTCTGGGGTTCTGGTTCTAGAAATCCCGGTAATCGTCGGAGCTCGAGAGACTGAAAAGTAGACGGGAAGGGGTGGAGAGCACGGGAGTGGGGACGAGCCCTTAAAACCTAATGCTTAGCGGATTCGGGTATCGCAGGTTTCGGATTCGGATCTTTTGAACCCGTTATTTATCTGGTATTTTCACTATGTACCCCCTGAAAAATAGAGAAATTGCTTTATGCCTTCTCAGTTTTTGGAAACCATTTCTCAGCCCTTCATTCTTATTTTGGGTGTCTTTAGACTGTTATTTTTTTTAAATATATACTAGGTAAAATCCCCAGCTCCACTTCAGGCATTTTATAATTTTGAAGATTTTGAGATAATATCATAGAATACAATAGAAAATAATACAATGAAAATTGTTGTCCTACCTTAATTTTGAAATGTTTTTTTTTTTGGAATAAAGTAGATAAACCACTAATTTATTAGAAAAACAAAGCACCAAACAACAAACAGACAACAAAAGGAAACAGTCAGAAAAACAGAACGAAAACAACGATAAAAAGGACGCTACACCAGCGGTGTGACAGTCCACAACAAACGACAAAAGGAAAAGAAAACGGAAGCATCAAATACCAACTGAAACCCCCAGCCTAAAACTGAGAAGACGAAGTATACCAAGAGGCAACAAAGGTCAACTCAGTCAGACTAAGAAGGTTCACTCCTGAAGATGGGCTAGATCGAGTTGCTGGCGAGGTCCGTTGGTCTGGCGCTCAGGAAGTCGAGAGAACGCTTGACGGATTGTATGGAATCACTGGAAACATGCAGAGTAGGATCCCTAGCTGCAGAACACCAATCAATAAGCATATGAGAAATTTTAAACAAGATTGCAGTAGTGGAAAGAAAGGCAAGATTGAATATTCTATTATTCCTTTCCAACCAAATATTCCAGAAAATTGCTCTAGTAAGGAGATCCCAGAAGGTGCGCCTATGCGCTTCTAGGGAAGGAATCCAAGTTATCCAAACTTGATCAAGCGAAATTGGAGCCGTAAGTAAATGTAGATTGTTCACATAGAACGCCCAGATACGGGAAGCAAATTCACAGTGAATCAGAAGATGGTCAACAGTTTCAGAATTGTTGTAGCACAAGACACAGGTATTTGTTGCTTTCTGAAAGTTACAGCCAATCTTAGCAAGGTTGGACATGGATGGAATTTTGTTATCATTAGCAAGCCAACAGAAAAGTGTGACCTTGCTGGGACAATCCACTTTCCAGAATGAGGGATAAAGTGGTGTGCGCAAACCACCATCAACAAGGAACTTATAGAAGGAGCGAACCGAGAAGGAACAATTTCTTTCTAAGGTCCAAATGTACAAATCCTCCTGGGAAGAGGAGCACTCTGGAATAGACTGAATAATGGGAAAGAGATCTTCCATAGTAGTTTCGTGGAAAAAAGAAGCGAGAATGGAAGAATTCTGGTAAAAATGTCTGGTGGTGGTCCAGGGTGTCAGGCAATTGTTAAAAAGATCAGGCCAAATATCTTTAGGAGCTCGGCCGCCTAGCCAGTTATCAAACCAGAAGAAGGTAGAGGCCCCATTGAGTATTTTTTTTAAAGTACAGGATCTGAAAGCAGGAAGTAATGGGGTGATGCCAGCCCAAAAAAAGGATTTGTTCCTTGGCGGGGAATGAAAGAGTGGCCCAGGAGGACCTCCACTAAGGTAATTGAAGTGAATGATTTTGGACCAGCAACCTTGATGCCCAGTGAAAATTTTCCACCACTATTTGGCGAGAAAGGCATTATTAAAGAAGCGAAGATTAAGAATACCCCAACCACCCATGCTGCGAGGGCGACAGATTCTGTCCCAAGCAACCAGACGAAGACCTTTGGAATCAAGGTCCGGACCTTTCCAGAGAAAATCTCTACGGATTTTATCTATTTTCTTAATTACCCAAGCTAGTAATTTGAAAACAGACATCCAGTAAGTAGGTATAGAGGAAAGGACCGAATTAAGAAGGGTGAGACGACCCCCGAGAGAGAGATAAGTGGCTTTCCAAGAAGAAAGTTTGACTCTAACCAACGAAGTTAATTTGGACCAATCTTCACGCTTGGGGCGTCGACCAGAGATTGGGATGCCAAGGTAAGTGAGTGGAAGGCAATCCCTTGAACAGTTGAGGATAGCAGCAGAAACTACACTAGGTTGGTAACCATAGTTGGTGGAGTAAACACAACTCTTATTAAAGTTGATAGTAAGACCTGAGGCCCCTTCAAAGAGGTACAGGATAAGTTTGGTTACGAGAAGATCATCTTGACCTCCAGAAGAGAAGATGATGAGATCATCAGCATATTGAAGATGGCAAATACTATCAGAAGGACCAATGGGAATGCCAATAAGGATGCGATTACGAAGAGCATGAGAGAACATCGCACTGAGGGTATCTGCAACAAGTGCAAACAAGAGGGGGGAGAAGGGGTCTCCTTGGCGTAAACCACGTTTGCAACGGATGAATCCATGAGGTTCCCCATTCACTAGTACTCGGGCCTTGGAAGAGTGAAGGATGTTAGAGATCCAAGAAATCCAACGTAGACTAAAGCCACGAGCAGCAAGAATATCGAAAAGAAAACCCCAATCAAGTGAATCGAAGGCTTTTGCAAAGTCAACTTTAAAAGCGTAGCCAAGTACTTTTTTCTTCTGAAGATGGAAAATTAGTTCATGGGCAGCAATAATATTATCTGCAATACATCTGCCTTTAATGAACGCCGATTGTGACTCATCGACAAGGGAACCAATCACATTTCGCAACCTATTAGCGAGGACTTTAGATAAAATTTTGCATGAAGAGTTGATTAGGCTAATAGGTCGGAAATCAGAAATCTTATCAGGGGAATTGGTTTTGGCAATCAAAGCGATGTGAATCCAATTCAAGCGTTCAAGGTTGGCCTTCCCTTCAAAAAAAAGTCATTGCAAAGGGTAGCCAGGGAATCTTTCACAAGGTCCCAGTTCTTTTGGAAGAAAAAAATTGGAAAACAATCAGGACTTGGAGCCTTGTCGGCGTTCAGGTCGAACACTGCCAGTTTGAGTTCCTCCAAGGAAAATGGCAAGTCCAGGTGAGAGAGGTCAACATTATCACGACATCTGAATAAATGTTGCCAGTCCAACATGAAGCGAGAGGGTCTAGCAGTACCAATTAGAAGGCCCAAATGGTCAGAAAAAAGTTTACCCAAATTTTGGTTGCCATCGATCCAGGAACCATCGACACAAATTTTAGGGATAAAGTTTTTGTTGCGCCGGCCATTGGCAACTGAGTGAAAGTATTTGGTATTAGAGTCACCTTCTTTAAGCCAAGTGATTCTAGAACGTTGTCTCCAATAAGTTTCTTCATCTCTAAGAATGATAGAGAGGTCCTGGCGTAACTGAGTGACTCTAAGTAGTTCGGGGTCCGTCCAACCCCTGCTCTCGCTAATGGAACCTAAGGAGTTAAGTTCAAGAAGAAGGGCATTTTTCTGCACTGAGATGGAACCAAAGTTCTCATATGCCCAAACCTTGAGGCGAGATTTGAGGTGAATTAGTTTTTTAGAAAGAATAAAAGCCCCGCATCCCACCTGATTAGATTCAGACCACCAATCTTGAACAAGTGTGAAAAGATTATCATTGGTGTACCAGGATTTTTCTAAGAGAAATATACGAGATCTCAGAGAGTGGGAACCAAACTCTAGGCAAATAGGAGCATGATCAGAACCAAATCTAGCTAAAGCAGATTGAATAGAATTTGGAAAAACAGAAAACCAGTCATGGGAGAGGAGGAAACGGTCAAGACGCGTCCAAGTTGGATCGATTTGTCCATTCGTCCACGTAAAGCGTCTCCCATAAAGAGGAGGATCTGCCAAACTGAGTTCGTTAAGAAAATTTTGCGCCGAGGCAAGATCCTTGGGGTTAGGGAAACCTCTGTTCTTGTCATTGAGGGAAAACACAGTATTAAAGTCGCCACATAAAACCCAAGTGGAAGAACACAGGTTACGGACAAAACGGAGTTCCTCCCAAAATTCATGACGAATGGGTCTGGAATTAGGTCCATAAACAGTTGTACAAACCCAAGAAAGATTATGGAGGTTGCTGGTAAACATTAAGGTAAGGGAAAAGGTCCCCGAGTGTAAGAGAGTTCCAGAGACTTTGGAGCTGTCCCAAGACATGATGATGATGCCCCCAACAGAACCAGTAGCAGGAATAAATTCGAAGGAATCAAGGGATCTCCCACCAATATTAATCCAAAGGGACCGGTGAAGGTCAGGTAATTTGGATTCTTGTAAGCAAACAACGTCGGCATTAATAGAAGACAGGAAATTTTTAACTAGGTGGCGTTGAGAGGGCCTACCTAAACCCCTAACGTTCCAAGATAAGATTTTCATAAAGCGGGATTATGAGTCTTGGTGGTAGTCCTCACAGGGTCTACCTCAGGGGAAAATCTCTTTAATTCTAAATTCTTCATAATATCAAAGCATTTGGATTTATGTTGTGGGGACCCAAGGAATTTAACCCCGCATGCAACACTATAATTATGAAGTTGTGCATCAGACCAAGAATTAATAGAAAATGCAACAGAGGAAGAGTACCTTCTCTGGGGTCTTCGGGAATCTTTTTCTTGGTAGATCTGGGCGGGTGAGGTATAAATCCCGCCTCTTCGTTCCATCTGGTGGAAGGTTTTTTGGTTCTGTCACTTCGACGAACATTTGAATTGGCCTCAGATTGCTGGGGAGCCAATGTGATGATGTCCGGGTCAACGGGGTCAATGCCGTCCTCTGGAGGAACATCATCAACATCTGCGAAATCTTCATCCAAGAAGTCATTATCATCATCATCTCCCCAGTCTACTAATTCCTCATCTAGAGGATCAACGTCAGTAGAAACAATGGGAGGTTGGACAGGAATTGAGAACTTATCGGAGTTGACCTTGGGAATTAAGGTCCAACCTCCATGTAAAACCACCCAAGTGTAACCTTCTGGGATAGGAATAGAAGGTGGGAGGAATTTTAAGTGATTAGGCAAAGACCCTGATTTAGCTGAGGAGATGATTTGAGAGGAGTACTTTAGCGAGAAAACCGGTGTGATTTTGTTCTCTTCATAGGGAATAGAGTGAATGCCCACAGAGACCTCATCATGGTGAAAAGAATCATCATCATTGGAAATGGGATGAGTAATAGATTCAATGTTAAAAACGTGAGCGTTAACATTAATCACATCATTGGAAATGGATTCATTGATTGGTAATGATGAAACAGTGATTGGCTCATCATGAACTAAAATCGGATCACAGAGCATCGGATCAGAGAAAAGAGGATTGCAAGAATGATTATCTGCTGGGTAATCTCCAGAGATCTTGGAAGATTGCCCATCCTCATCACGAGGCAAAGCAGATGGGAAAGAGGAATTATCAAGATGCAAATCACAAGATGAATTAGTGAGATCAGATTTTGGAATCTCAAATGAAAGCATCTCCACATCACAAGGCAGAAAAGGAGATAACATCACCCTTGAGGACGCTCCGGGATCAGCATCCAGGGGAGCAACCATATCTCTAGGCCAGGAAGCTGCCGAATGCATGGAGACAAATGGCATGCATGAAGTCTGATCACGAGGCAAACCAGCGGCCTGTGAGCGAGTGCTTGCCACGTCCGAAACAATTGTGCACAGTTTGTTTCCTCTCTCGGGACTTGCACCACCAATCGAGAGGATGAGACTCTCCCGCCGGTCGCCGGAGTTCACTACCTCCTCGGTAGGAAAACCAATCACCGATTGGCCAAGCATGGAGCCGAGCTCAACATGTTTGCCGGAAATATTGGTGTTGGAGAAGCAAAGACCGGAGCTTTTCCTTTCAGATCTGGGGGTGGCTTGAAGGGGTTGCGGTGGTCCGGAGGGGAAACAGACCCAGCACATGAAGACTTGAAGACCTCCAAATTCTCCACAGGCTTTACCGAAGAAGCGTTGGCACAAGAGATCTTGGATCTAAGAGAAGGAATGCCGGAGTCCTCAAGCATGACGAGGAAACTCCTCATCCCTACATCAACGATCATTTGCATAGGAAAGGCAAGGGTTTCTTCAGTCTAGCCATCACCCTGAGGAATTTGAGAGAAGCCTCTTCCCGCTTTTGCACATAAATGAGATCTCCAATGGGCTGGAGAATGGAGACGATGGATTCCCAGTTCCAGCAGTGAAGGGGTAGGTTAGAGAGCCTAATCCATTGGTAGTTACCAGCAGCGAGGGAATGGGATTTGAATTCCAGTGTCCATGGCGAGAGGTTGATCGTGCAGGGGCCGTGCTTCGAGGTAAATGAAAGTGGACTTTGCTTGACAGCCAGAATAGCCGATCTGGTGGAATTCATAGAAAGAATGAAGTCATCGTCGTAAGGAGTGATGTTGATAATGGATCCGGTGTTAAGGATCTCAGGCAAGGAAGCCATCAGAGAGGTAGTGCTGGTATTCCCTGATGCGACCTTGATAATGATCATTTTCCGTAGGTCCTCTTTAGATTTGTTAATTTCATCAGTGATAGGAAGAGAAACACAGATGAGAGGGAGATTCAGTGAGGCAATGGCGGATGCAGAGGAAGGAGCGACGTGGAGAAGAGGACGGGCTTCAGACTTAGGTTTTTTGGATCTCTAGCGATAATTATCACTATCAACACCTTGAGGGGATCGTCTGGGACAGTGGACAGCGACGTGGCCAATCCCAACACAATGCCGGAAGGTTAATTGATGCCTGCATTCGTTAGATGTGTGCCCAGATCGCAGACATTTTTTACAGACTAATTTGGAATCCGAGAGCCGGCGCTTTTTGTGGACAGATTGCCAATCAGAATCGCTAGGTTGTGAAGAGTCACCCGACGGAAGTGAACGGGCAGCTTCAGCGTAGGATAGATCATTTCGCACAAGAGAGTTAGTTGCCAGAGGGGAAGGAGCAGTGCTGGCCTGAGGAGCTGAAACAGTCGGAGCTTGTCGCGAAGGAGCGTAGCCACCTCGCGACCCTCCCCGAGAACCACCTATGAAACCGCCTCTCGGTCTACCACGACCTCTTCCGAATGTTCCACTCCGAGATCCACCAAGTCCGCCAATCGAGCCACCAACACCGCCGTGAGATCCACCAGGTCCGCTGTGAGGTCCACAATGTCCGCCGTGAGCGCCGCCGCGACCGCCGCTGAAATGTCTCATGGATATTTATTGTATAAACAAATAAGTGTAATTAAATTTTTTAATTATTAATATCTTAATTAATATAAAAAAATTTAAATGTAATAAAAAAATTTAAATTTATTTCTTAAAATACTCTACCACGCGGAGTATCACGCAGATTATATATCTACTTTAATGATATGTATAGATATGTAGTTTCTTATGTAGTGTATAATTAGAGTAATGTAATTACAATAAATTTTATTTAGTAATGTAGTTAAATATAAATAAATATAAAATAATAGAATAAATCATAAGCCAATTATATGATAAATTTTGATTAATTATTGTTATTTACTTTGAAATCAATGCATATTGACAGCTAGTAAGTTGTGAGAGGAAATAGGGAAACTTAATCCACTATTTGGTATTTTATGAATTATGCAACAATAGAGTAAAGTTTTTTTTTAAAAAGACTTATATAGAATGTTAAATTCTTTAGTTTTATGGATGGAATGAGATTGTTGTATTTCATGAGAACTCAACAAATGAGGGATTTTTACTTTTTTAAAAAGAAAAAAGAAAAATCAAGTGGATTAGATTAAAAACTAAGAAGAATAAAGGGTACAAAGAGTTGAAAAATATAAAATCACCACCTTATTAGAAGTGGAGAGAAAATAAAATATATAAAATAAAGAGGCAAAAAACAGCCACAAATAACAAACAAAGAAGAAAACATAGCTATAGCCTATTGGAAAAAGATGTGTAATAGTCTACTACTAAGGGGACCTTAATAAAACAACAAAGTATTAGTCGTGTCCTTGAGGTCATGGAAGACTCTCCTTCATAAAGGCAAATATTGTGCCTTACTCAATGAACTGAATTTTTGAATTTGATTCTCTTTGGATCTAGAAATGTAGAGCCCCACATAAGGTATGATTAATTTTCAATAGTAGTGTCTTGAGCATCAAAATTTAAAAAATTAAACATATCATCATTGCTATATTCTAGATAATAACTAGTGGCAGGATGTCTTATGTGGCCTTTAATATAATACTGAGATTATGCCTCTAGGGCATCAAAAATCATTAATGGATTGGGTAGCTAACCTGAATATGTATTTGAAGTAGATCCAAATGGGTGTAACAAAATGACATGAAAAAACAAGTGATGCACCGACTCAATCGTAGTGTGACACAGAATACAAATAGTTGTAGGGAGTTTGTTGCATCTCCTATGCACTAGGTGTTAGTGCAACCGCACTATAATTGGCATGATTTGACACCAAGACAAGATGACGTGGCAACTTGTGTGACGTGGCGTAATTGATGACATGGCAAGGCATGGTGACATGGCTTGGAGGCAAATATATTGAAGATCTTGGTGGAGTTATTTTTGGCAATATATTGCAACTTGCGTGATGAGGAACTGAGGAGGTAGGCTAATTGCCGCCAGTCGGGATCGGGAGATTTGGCTACACCAACTCGGACTAAGCATAACCGGGAGATTAATGGGTCTTGAGGTCGTTTACAACGTAACCATAACTCAGTCAAGTCAGCAGTCAGTGCCATGTTGTAATTCATGTTACAACAAGACTTGCAACAGCTAATTTTGGAAGGTTTTTCAATTAATAGCTGCGGAGATTCTAAAAGAGGTATGTGCTATATTTGGGACGTTGAGGCGTCTATATAAGCTACCTTGCTCTGAGATTGGGTGTGTCTCTTGTGGAGGAGAGTGTGTGAGCACTAGACAATCTAGAGATGGTAGAGATCTTTATTGTTGGGAGAGTGAGTGACAAGTGTTTGTACTCATCTATTTTCACCTCTTTTAGTGGATCGTTTATCTTTGGGTTTGACCCCCCAGACGTAGGTTAGTGGACGCCGAACTGGGTTACCAATCTTGTGTCTCTTTCTTGTTTGGTTTGTGTGAATATTTTATGAGTATTTGAGTGTTCTCTAAACCACAAACCACATCGGCAGAGCTAACAAGTGGTATCAGAGCATTGGTCACTGTGTTCGCTTTGGTTTCAAAGTCGGCGAGGTCCTAACATGTTCCATTGATGGCCGAAAAAAAGGAGCTTCCATCACACGACCACCGTTGTTAAATGGATCTTATTACCCATATTAGAAAACACGCATGAAGGCTTTTATCAAATCCATTGATAAGAGTGCATGGATTGCCGTGGAAGAAGGATGGTCTCCTCCCACTCTGGTTGATGAAGATAAGAACAAAATTGTAAAGAAGAAAAGTAATTGGAGTATTGAAAATATGCGCAAAGCTAATACCAATGGGAAGGCTCTCAATGCAATCTTTGGAGGAGTTAATGAGAACCATTTTAAATATGTTGCAACATGTGAGTACGCCAAAAAAGCTTGGGAGATTCTTCAGACTATCTATGAAGACACAAACTTGGTAAGAACGTCTAAACTTCAAATGCTAACAACTATATTCGAGAATCTCAGGATGGGAGAAGATAATGCGATAGCCGTATTCAATGCCAAGTTAATGGACATTGCAAATCAAGCTTACCAACTTGGCAAGAAATAGTCGGATAAAAAGCTAGTCCAAAAGACTCTGAGATCTCTACTAAGAAGATTTTATGGTAAAATCTCCGCAATAGAAGAAACCAGAGACATCACGACTATGAAACTTGACGAGTTGATGGGGTCTATGCAAGCATATGAGATGAATCTAAATCCTGAAAGAAAATTAGAAGATATAGCTTTGAAGGTAGAAGCAACAAAGTAGAAGAAGCTACAACAGGCTGGCTTAACAGAAGATGAAGATGAAGAAGATAGTGAATTTGTTTTTTTGTCAAGAAAGGTACATAACATGATTAGAAAATATAAGACAGAAGACAAGAAATTCCAAAGAAAAGATCCCCCTAGTGAAGAAAAGGAAGAAGTTGTAGATCATCAAAAGAAAGTCAAGTGTAAAGAATATGGAGTATTTGGACATTACCAAGCCGAGTGTGATAACACTCTCAAGAAGAAAGGGAAGTCGCTCAATGCTAGATGAAGTGATGATTTAGATGGTAGCATGGAAGAAGACGATGAGGGAAGTCTGAGCAACCATCATACATCCTTTCCTAGTGTGATGAATGGATCCAAGCTTGTTGTAGAATATGTTACAACATCAGCTACAACATCCACTGAAACTAACAGTGAATATAATGAGATAACAGAAAATGATCTTCTCACAGTTTATAAACTCATGATGAACAAATTCAATGAGATGATGTTGCAAAGCCAACAATTGGAGGAAGAGTTGAGTGTATGCAAACAAAAGTTGTGCCATGCTGAGAAGACCTTGGACTCCATGAACAAGGGTAAAGCCAAGCTTGATGAGATTTCATCAGTTGGAAGAATGAGTAAATCCCGACATGGTATTGGGTATATTGGGGAAACTTCAAATGTCAAGACAGAAAATTCAGGAGTTGTGTTTGTGAAGTCAATCGCTCAACAAAAACATCAAGAAAAGCAAGTCAAAGTAAGGGAAGAACCGAAAAGAGAAGTGTTTGCATGCTTTTTACTCGTGGAGAGACTAGCCACATAAAAACCCAAGTGCATCAAATTAAAAAGAAGACTTGAAAAGTGGAAGAGTAGTTGGACATGAGAAGGTAGTCATCAAAAGGAAAGTCAAACGAAAGACTATTGTAATTAAGAAATTATGGATCCAAAAAGATAAAAGACCAAGAGAAGATGTAGAGGTCTCCAGTTCTAATCTGAAGATGGTGAAAAATCGGGCAGGTACTGTGGACCCCACTCTCTTTAAAATTATCTTCTTGTTTTTTTTATTATTTAATTTAATTAGTTTCTTTTAAAAGTTTTATCTTATCCTTTCATAACCTTCTACCCACATTTTAGGCAACCTCCCACCTGCGAGATTTTTTTTAAAATCTTAATAAAAAGGGATAACTTCGCAGTCTTCTCCCTATCGTCTCTTTAGCATTGTGGTGGCAGAATCGAGAGGTTCTCCTAGTCCCGATTGTCAAACGAGGATCCAAGCGACTTCCAAATACAAGGTTAGGCAATCATCTGATTTCTGTACCTTGTGGTGGTCTTGTTTGGCAGTGTTGGGTGTTTGTTTGGTGTTGTATGTTAGATGTTCTCTGCTTGTAGGTTCTTCATGTTCTTTTAAGTTTCTCTATTAAATACGGCTTTATAGTTTTTGCTAGTGGTTCAGTAAATTCAGGCAAGCTTTACTTCTCCATGTTTCATCCTGGTTATTTATGGATGCCGTTGTGTGTATATATATTATCCTTCAAAGGTTAATTAGTAATGCTTTAGCAGCTTTTAATTTTTCTTCTTGATGCAATCGCATCTGCTTTGGGTTAGGATGTGCAGTGTTTTTGATTGAGGTCTTATATTATCCAATGATATTTATTTTCTGATCCTTTCTAAGATTAAGTGTTATACTTGGAATCCAAGAATCCTAGTTAATTTGTAAAAGTTAGGGTTATTGAACCGATTTTTATGTCTATAGGTTCTTTTTGTGGAGAGTTAAGTGGGAGTCAATTTGGATTTTTTTGTGGATTTAGCGAATATCGGTAAGTATCCCACATATAAATTATGCTATGTATATACGCTCCTTGACACTAGCTAAATTTATGAATTTAATCATTTTAAGTATTCATGTTTATAAAGATTAGATTACTGTTATGAATCTGACTTATCCTTTCAAGTATGATTAATTTCGGATTTATCATTTAGTTATTTAAAATATTTTAAATTAAAGAAGTTTCTAAACTAAGAGTTCTGGATTCATTAAATGTTGATTATTTAGATTTTTTGAAATATTATGTACTTTTTTTCGTAAAAAGAATCCTGATCATATCATTTGAGTTTTTATTTCATTTGTTTTAAATTATATTATATTTAAAAATCTGAATTTTTTTAATTCATTTTGTTAAACCCAGGATTTCTAAATTTTTCTTTTTATTTATTTATTTATTTTTTTATATCAGACACTTAGTTAATTTATGATTATGTTACTTATTTAATTCAGATTTTTCTATTTTTACTGATTTTTGGGTATTTTATTAAATTTTTTTGTTTAGCAAATATTATTATTTTTATTATCTGTTAATGTATGGATTCTATTAATTTGTTTTTTTGATATGACAAAAATGGGATCATGTTACTGTAAACTCTTGTACTTTGCTTGTTTTGAATTTTGCTAGTTCATCGCTTTGTGAACATAAGGTACTTTTGATATAAAATTAGTCCCCCAACTAATGCGTGCAATAACCATGTCATCTGGAGGTTAAACATCGATGCAGGTCGACACGTATTTTGTTTTTAGAAACTATAGTTTCCCAACGCTGCCGTCGATGCGAATATCGGCCTTTTGTTAATTTTTGGCTCGGGTCACCGAGGGTAAAAATATGACTTTTGTTTTGTCTCGGGTCACCGAGGGTAAACATATGAATTTTGTGATTTTGTTTTGGGCAATAGTTTTTTGGGGGACCTATATGCTTAATTTTTTTGACATCTATGTTATGTGAATTAAACTTATGGTTGGTTTTTGCAAAATTATTAAATTATGATTTTTTTGATCGGTGATCCCTATATTTTTTTAGTGGGTGCTTACTGGGCTGTCAAGCTCATAAATTTTGTTGTTATTTTTCTTTCAGATCAGGAGTAGAGGTCGGGTGACTGGATAGTTTAGCAGGGGATCGTTGGGCACCGTCAATCTTCTTAGCATGTAATAAGTCCCGCTTTGTTGTGGGCATAGTTTTTATTTGATTAAATTTGTAGCAACTGCAGAGACACTTAGTTATTTCTTTTAGTGTTGAACTCCATTCTTATTTCTAGCCTTTGCTCTCCGACAGATGTGATTTGTTGAGAACAGGTTTTTGAGGCCTTACATGCCTCATCGGGCCCTCGGCTTGGTTGGTGTGTGGTCGCTTTGTCAACGATCTGGGCTTGGGGAGCCGAGTTCGGGCGTGACAGGTACAACATCATGTTACAACCAATAATGTGTTGACCGAGGACCTATGAAGTCAACAAGTGAAAATCTCCTGATGTCACTCAAAGATTTAAGGAAATAATAAAAATAGGGGAAATTAAAAAATTCATGAGGGATATAAAAAGAGATATTTATTTTTTTGAAAAATGTGAAAGGGCGCCTTGAAGTTATAACTAATTATTGAGGCATAAAAAAACCTTAAATCCCAATTTATTTCTAAACTAGTTTTTGAATTCAAAAGAAGAAAAAGAAGACAGTGTTTTTGTTTTGAAAAGATGAGAACGAAGAGGATGGCCCGCCGTGTTCCTGCGACCCCACAGAAAATTGCTGCCCGAATTGAAGAAGGATGAGAGGCACTAACTCTGGAGGAAGTCCATCAAGAGGAGAAGAATTATAAGATCTATCGAAAGCGATTGTTCCCTACCTATCTTCTCGGAATGCTAAAAGTAATGGAAGGTGAACATCATCACAAGATGTGCTCACGAGTGTCAAAGATAGAGATGATCTTCTTAGATGGGTATGAGAGTCATTTCCAGTAGCGTATATCCAGAAAAATGAAGAAGATGAACAAGATGTTTCGCCTACAGTCTCAGATGAAGAAAGTTCAAAAACAACAATCGATCGGGTGTAGAAGATGCTTTATAAAAAGAATTGGCCCCAGCACAAGCAGAAGAGCCTATCAAGGAAAGAAAGTGCGGAGGCTTTCACGGTCATCGAAGAAGAAGTCGCGCTATTCTAGGTGAAGTTCTGGGTAATTTACACTGACATGCTGAAGCACCCGTAGATACAAAGCATGTCACACCACTAGTTACAACATCTCCTGCAACATCAGATAGTTCACATAGTTCTAAAAATATTTCTCTCAGAGATCGTGTTTCCAAGATTGCTAAAGAAAAGAAGGCCATGACAAGGAAGAAATCCCAGAAGAAGGAGAATGTTAATAAGTCCAAGAGGAAGTCTTTCTCAGACCCCAAAGTAGAAGCCTCTCCAAGGCCCAAAAGGAAATGCACAAAAGCTACAAAACAGGGGGAGAAACCATCATCATGTTCTAAAAAGGAAAAGAACTTTGAAAAAGGGAGGAGATGTTGCGCCCAGTTGATATGTGGAAGATGGGCCTAGAGTGTGATATGATGTGTGCCAACAAGGCACCTACTTTTGAATAGAGATAAGAGCATTGAAAGGATGAGGTGATGTTGATTCTAATTGAGATGTTGAGTATGGGCTGAGCGTGTAATGTGATGTGTGTCAGCAAGGACTTGGAAAAAGTGGGAAATGAAAGAACACCTACTTTAAGATATTGTTTAGTTGGTAGTAAGTAGGTGCAAATAGATGTAATGTAAGTACTTTTACATGTAAAAAGAACAAAAAGGGTGTTTGGTTTGATGTAAAAATCAATTTTTATGTAAAAAGTTTCACAGCAAAGTACACATTTTGCTGTATTTTCACTTATAACCAATTTGACCGTAAGTGAAAATATAGTAAAAAGCAACAGTTAAAATCATCATTCTCTTTATTTTTGGAGCACTATTCTCCCTTTCTTTTTTACTTTTGCTTTACAGAAGCTTTCATTGTCATCGGGCATTCGTGTTTCAGAGCCTGACCACCCTCCATTGTTGTTCGTGTTTCGAAGCCTGATTATCATCCACAGCCTTATCAAGCTTACACCACTCCCGAAAAACCTAGCTGAACTCGCTTCACCTTTTCCTCTGCGATCTTTGGATTTCCATCTTGATCACTTGATCGGGAATGGCTTCTACCCCTCCGGATCAGTAATTAAAGCTTCGCTGTTAAATCTGAATTAAACCATTATTTTTTTATTCCTGATGATGATTTGAAGATTTGACCACCTTTATTTGGTGGAAAATTCGATCTTTTGGATTGGATGTTTGTAGTCTGTTATGTTGTTTTTATGATTGGAATCTTTGTTTGTTTGGTGATTTATAGTGCTAATTATGATTGAAATTGCTGCATTTGTGGATTTTGAGCATCTTCGAGTGGTGTCCAATCCATGACTGTTTGGATAATCTTGCATTTTTTGTTCAAGTGATTATTGGTGTGTTGTATTTCATGTGGTCCATCAAACAGTGAAATAACTTGTGTACGAATATTAGTTTCTACAACTCTTACATTTCCTTGGTCTTTTAATTCGTGAAGTATGATTGTGACGTTAAATAAAACATTATCTTTTGAATTGTCTTGTTGATGGTTATGCATGTTGTCATGTTGAGTTTGTGGTTGTGGGTGGTAACTTGTGCTTGTGTTAATAAGGATAATTTCAGAAATTATGGCCAAGTAACTTGTGATATGGCTATCATTTTGGCTTATAATTTTTCGGTGGATGTTTAATTTTGTTCATACTTGAAATCTTGTAGTGTTGATGGGGTATATTCATAAAGCATTTAACTCTTGATAGGATAGAACTCACCGAGATACTCTTAGGAAATTCGAGATTTTTGTGAAGAATGTTAGCAAAGATCTTTTGCCTCGTCTTGCCCTTGAATGGGGTATATCCATAAAGCATCTCAAAAGAAGGATGCCTGGAAATTTGAGATCTTTGTGAAGAATATTGTGACATGTGCAATGTGGTATTTTTTTTTCCTTGTTTAGACAAGTGTGATGTTGTATTTTTTTTTTCTTGTTTGGACAATGTGATGTTTGGACAAGTGTGGTTTTGTATTTGATAAGTGCTTGTGTAATAGTAATACGAAGCATTCTTTTCTTACATTGAGCATTACTTTTCTCAAGTTTATCACTTATGCATGTGTATTTGTGTTCGTTTGTGCATGTAGGGTTGTGGAGACAATAGTGGAAGAAAGAACCATAAGTAGATCGTGGATGCATATTGTTGATGAAATCTTGGAGTGAATAAACGCGAAGACACAAGTTGTGCTCAAAGACATATAAGTGTGTGCCAACCTCCATTGTGCTCGAGCGAACATACAAATTGGAGGGGCACAAAGGCAGTCACACTCATGTGTTCCGACTTGTGTAATACTAGCAAGATCTTCATCAAATGTGATTTTATTGAAGACGTAATGCGATTTACTACATGGATGTGTGCCCATTCATGTGGCCTCAATGAAAAGTTGAATTCAGGAGTATTTTTGGTGAGCACTGCAGCAGGCACTGTAGCAAATCGATGTAGTAAGATTATTGTAGCAATTACTGTTCCCAGCTCGCAGAAATTCAATTCACACAGGCGTGTGGAAATTTCATACGCCCATGTGGATGCCGATTCCAGCCCTATTTAAGCCGCGATTTCAGACGTTTTGGGGATCTCTCTTCCCCATCTTTTCCCCACCTTTGAAGGCGTTCGAGGATAGAGTTTGGAGAGGCTTTGGCTAGGTCTTTGGAGGTTCTATATCCTTCAACATTGTGTTCCTTCAAAAGATAATTATTGGGGGAGCTTTCGTCTGCATCGATTCGGCGAGGTGTGCCCTAGGCTTGATGAAATCTTGGAGTGAATAAACGCGAAGACACAAGTTGTGCTCAAAGACATATAAGTGTGTGCCAACCTCCATTGTGCTCGAGCGAACATGCAAATTGGAGGGGCACAAAGGCAGTCACACTCATGTGTTTCGACTTGTGCAATACTAGCAAGATTTTCGTCAAATGTGATTTTATTGAAGACGTAATGCGATTTACCACATGGATGTGTGCCCATTCGTGTGGCCTCGATGAAAAGTTGGATTCGGGAGTATTTTGGCGAGCATTGTAGCAAATCGTTGTAGTAAAATTACTATAGAAATTACTGTTCACAGCTCGCAGAAATTCAATTCACACAGGAGTGTGGAAATTCCACACGCCCATGTGGATGCCCAATTCCAGCCCTATTTAAGCCGTGATTTCAGACGTTTTGGGGATCTCTCTTCCCCATCTTTTCCCCACCTTTGGAGGCGTTCGCGGATAGAGTTTGGAGAGGCTTTGGCTAGGTCTTTAGAGGGGTTCTACAGCCTTCAACACGGTGTTCCTTCAAAAGATAATTATTGGGGAGCTTTTACGTCGGCATCGATTTGGCGAGGTGTGCCCTAGGCTTGACGATGGAACCCTTGGAGAAAACGGGCAACTCCACAAGACCATCGATCGCGGACTACGAGGGGTTTTTTTCTTATGGATTGCATGCTTTTTACATTCGATTTCATTATTGATTGTATCTTGCTCCATGGAGAGCTAAACACCTAGTGGGTGCTTGGACTTGTAAACCCTAGGATGATGTTGTTTCTTTAACCTTTATTATGCTTCTTTAATTAATGTTTTAATTGAGTTCCATCCTTGAATGTTTATTACATTGATTTTCCCTTAGAGTGACACTAGAGTTGAGAATCTATCTTGGTAATCCTTGTGGATGAATGACACACCATGAGGGTTGGACAAAGCATGGTTGGAGAGGGTCGAGAGGGTGAGTCGAGAGGTAGCAGAACGTCACATTTCCCTTCCAATGTGATTTATCCTACCTCCACGTTCCAAGAGTTCTTTGTGGTCATAATAGAGTGAAGAGGTAAGAGACAAACTCCACTGAGGCTTAGTTGCACAAGCAACAGAGTGAAGCGTTAAAATAATCCTTAGTGCTGGGGTTTAATTGTGACTATGGGTCTTTCGCCTGGACCAAAGGGTTAGATCTATATTAGGAATAGGGTTTATCACTTGGAGTCCCAGAGCTTCTTGCAACCCCACACAATGTGAGGCGTCAAGAATACTTCTTTCCGCCGGGGCATAGTATGAGGGTTAGTCACGGTTGACCTTAGGTTTGGGACTTTGTGACTTAGGATTTCCACGGCTCATTAGACATCAGTTAGGAGACATAATGATTGGTTTTGCACTTAAAACAATAGTCCTAGGGTGAGCAATGTCCGGGATCCCCACTTTCATCGATTGCCTCTTCTATTATTCTATTGCGTCTCTTTCTTCTTTACTTTATTCCTATTTGCATTGATATTGTTCAAACTACTCTTAAATCATCTTCACTATAGCTAAATAACAATACTTGTGTTTCTGAGCACTATTCCCTATGGATACGACTACCCACTCACCACTCACCAGGGTATTTTGTTACTGCGACAACCCGTGCACTTGCAGTACTCACGGGGTATTTTTGTTACTGCGACAACCCGTGCACTTGCGATACGCACTCGCAAGGGATATGTCAAAGTTTTTGGCGCTGTTGTCCGGAATCAAACCCGGGTCACCCGCGTGACAGGCGGGAATACATGTATGTGGTAACAAGATTAATAGCGAATGTTGAATATTTAATGTTTTATTTAAATGAATCTTGATGTTATTTAATTATTTTTAATTTAATAATGTGGTATAAAATATTCATTATTTAAATTAAAAAATATATATATTAATGATTAATAAAAATAATTAATATTTCTAATTTGTATAAATAATTTATTAAATTTATTAATTAGTTGAAATTAATTTTAATAAAGAGTATTAGATAATTAGGGTTAATAACAGATAATGGGGTAATCTTAGCATCTTACTTACATGGTGACTATACTCTTTCACTTACATCAAACCAAATAAACAAAAGGGAAAATTACTGTTCACCCCTCGTAATTTTCAAAACTTCCCAAAAACCCCCTCCTACTTTTACACACCACGGACTGACCCTTCGTTAGTGTTTAACTTCCCTTTTACCCCCTACCGTTCACTTCAAATGGGTCCATGTTGTGAAATCCCATTTTTTGGCCCTCGAAAAATGGTGGGAAAGGAAAGCGCCAAATCACATCATGTTCGACCTTTTTGAAGGGCTTTCTGCTTGGTTTCTGATAGACAATGCCAAGGAGTTACATTACATCTTGTTGTTCTCCTCATTATCATACCCGAAATATATAAATCGGTTTCTCGAACAGAAAATGAAATTGATTTCCATCGGATTGGTCGAAAGTGCACTTCATCTTGAATGAGTCGTAGTCGATTTTTATTGTCGAGGCGAGCATGTGCCATTATCAGTCTTCTCGTTTATGGTTGTAAAGTTGTATTACGACGAGAAGAGCGATAATTACGACGAGTTCATTTCGTTGTAAAGTTCTTCTCGTTTATGGTTATCTATTTGTATATTTTTAAATAATGTTTAACTATTTGCTATTATCCGTTTAAATATTTTTACTAATATGTTTAATAATTGTCATATCCGTTTAATACTTCCCATCTCCGTTTAACATTATCTTTACATGTATAACTATTCATAAAGCGTGTAAATTCTCAAAGTCTCTACGTAAAAACGGTGATCTTTTTCGTTTGATCCGAATTGTTGGCATGTGGCAGCGTGGCGGTGGCAAGGTTATGGTATCCCGTGCGTAGAATTAATGACGGCATTAATTCTTATGACGCGATAACATCATTTCCGAACACCCGTTCGTTCTCATCGATCAATGTCGGCCACTTTGTGCGTTTAACTTTTTTCTCGGATACGAAGAGTCAGCCTGCTTGTGGACTTCACACCATAAATAACCAGGAAGAACCCTCCCCATGGACAACCACTCCTCGTCGTCCTCATCATCCTCCTCCTCCTCCTCCTCCTCCTCTTCCTCCTCTTCCCATGGACAACCACTCTATCTGAAAGGATGTTTCGTGAGCCTTCTTCCTTATCTTGAGAATCAATTAGCCGTAATCACCGAACTAGTTAAACTATCTTTTTCACCCCTGAGCGAAGTCCTCTCATAATTGGGTCGAATCGCGAGAGGATTCTCCAGTGTGGATGACGGGAAAGCAATTAAGAGAGCATTTCGACTTGGGTATGAAAAGAAAGTTTTTCACGTATTGCGTGATTGCGGAGGATTCTCTAGAGGAGGGAGATCATGAAACATCCTTTAAGACGAGGTTGACATTTACCACTGAGACTTTCTACATTAGCGTTTAAGAAAATGGCGTCGATGTACTGGCTATTACGTTACGTGTTTAACTATCGGGATCGTCGTTTAAGTCCTACCATGACACATTGATTAATAGTCGTTTTTCATGAATGTGTGTTGTTTAACCTTTTTAATGTTGTATGCGTTTTTGCGAGGTTCAAGTTGATGAGCTTGTTATGCAACCGCTGTGAGCATTCGAATGTCTGAGACACTTGTTTTCAGTTATACAGGGTCGAGTCGTGAGTGTCCAAAGTCCGGCGGGACGTTGTAAATGTTGTAAATGTTGTAAATCTTTGTAAATGTTGTAAATGTTGTAAATCTTTTATAAATAAAAGCGAAACAATCGTATTTGATTTGTGAACTACGAAATTTAAAGCAGAGACCTAGTAAAAACAATGTGGGAAACAAAAAGCGTCATTGTAAACAATAGAAAAAGTTAAACAATACTCAAGTTACTCTTTAAACAATGACAACGGTGTTTAAGAAAATACGTAAATATGTTTAAAGCAGTGACCCGAGAGGTACCCATCTAGCAACGCGATGTCGATGAAAGCATTCAATTTAAACAATAACATATTATTTACATGATATAGACTTTAGTTAAACAGGTTAACCGTTATTTTTAAACACTATATGTATCTGTTTAAACATAAAAAGCTTAGCGTTTACGCGAGACTCATGTTGAGTTGAGAACTTTCATTCGAACGATGACAACATGTCTTCCTCGCGACAATGACATATATTTCCCTTTTTGCCCTTGGGATGGAGGGAAAAAAATACCGCCCAATCACATCACGTCTAGTCTAACCTCTATGCATACAAGCTATGCACTTTTTTGTTTGCCTTTCTGATTGCTGTTTGTTCTTTACATCTTCTACTTCTTCTTCGTCGTCTTCGTTTTTGTTCTTCATTTCATTTTGGTTTGTACGATTTGGTTTTCGGCCGATATATTATGGAGAGTTTTTTGTGGTATTGCTAGATTCAACGGGGAGGGAAGAGTGCTAATGTTCACGGCTCAGACTTCTTGGGAATTGGTGTTAGGTGAGATATGTGAGCGATGGGGTCTCGAAGTTTCTCTTGTCGGGGGTTAAGTTCATCACACGAGATGGATATAAAAGCGGTTTGCCCAATAGAAAACGATGTTGACTTCCATCGGATGTGTCACGTCCCACTCCATCTTCAAATGTGTCTGTAGTTGATCTTGTCGTCGAGACGAGAAAAATGTGCCATTGCCGAATCCTAATGAAAAGCGAGGTTTTACTCGTTGTAAGTTCCTTTTCTTTTAATTATTTCGGGTTATGCAGGGGTCATTATTGTTTAAATATGTCCGTCATCTGGTTAACATATTGTACTAGTCCTTTACGTTATTAGTTAATTGTTTAAGTATTTAATTTAACGTTTAACTATTGTCATTATCGCTTAAACATTATATTCTCCCAGCTTAACATATTGATCTTTTCATTTGGTGAAGTGTTGGCGGGGAATTCGGATTACTGCAGTGCTCCCATTCATCCCCATGGTGACCCACGGCGGTGTGGGATGTCTTCCTTCCTCGTCGGATCATTACGAAGTGTTGTCGTTGGATATTGGTCAGCGTTTTGACGGTGTCGAACATTTTCGAGGGGATGTACTTGAAATCATGCAATCAAAAGGAATTTTTGACTTCAAATTCATAAAGAGCGAAAAAAACATCGAGTGTCGTGGAATGCTGCTGCCGATGGTTGTCGTTGAGCGCCTTCATGCATCAAAAGAGTATAACAAAAAAATACTTTTCGGAATCAAGACAATCAACCCGTCACACACTTGCGGTGGTGGCATAGGTTGACGTCACATCCGAAAAGCGTCCAAAAATGGGTTAGCGCACGAGTGATTCAGAAGCTCAAGGACCGTCCCTTGTACAAGGCCATCGACATTCGAGAAGGACATGTTGCGGGAACATGGTGTCCACATACCATACAAGCGAGGCTTGGTTGGGGAAAAAGAGCATGCCCGGGTGGTCCCTCGGCGGCGGTGACATCTCCGACTATGATGTTTGCTTTGGTATGTGGATAAGGTGGTCGAGACAAATCCCGCGGCGTTGCGATCGTGGAGAGACGGTGATCGTTTTAAACGTGCATTCTTTTCTTTCAGCGCGTGTATTGTGGGATTCAAGAGGGCTTGCAGGCCGCTGCTGTTTCTCGATGGTACCCACCTCCTTGGAAAAAATATCGAATACACTCTTGGGTGCCACAGGGAAAGATGGTAACAATGGTTTTTTCCGTCGCCTTCGGTATGAGTCGACACAGCGAGACCGATGCCAATTGGACTTGGTCCATATCTAAGTTGGGCGATGCCTTATACGAGGGTGGAGATTATCATGAGATAATTACCTTCGTGTCGGACGAGGTCGAGGGGCCTTGTGAGCGCAATTGCGAGAGTCTTCCCTTCTTCGCCACATGCGTCGCATGTCTTCGACATTTTGGAGGCCAATTTTGTGAAAGCCAATGTCAGACTTGGGAAGGCATTGAGGGAGGAGTGCTGGTCTATATGCTTCGCATTGCGTGGGCATCCACGGCTAAAGATTTCGATGATCAGTGAATGAGCTGCAGGCCGTATCACCCGAGCTCATCATTTGGTTGATTAATAAATCGGATATGACACATTAGTCGAATTATCTGTTCAGAGGTGATCGTTGGGGTGAGATGTATTCGAACGTCATGGAGTCGTTCAATGCTTGGATCAAGGAAGCTCGTCATTTACCGGGTGGCGAAAATGGTGCGACTCCATAAGGTCTGCGAATGTTGATTTACTCTTAACATTTAGTATTACCCTTTAAACATTCTCAATCTTTGTTTAATTACACTTTTCTGACTTTTTAAATATTAATCATTTCGTTTATTTAATTACAATAATGTTTAAACATGTTGACTGAATTATTTAACCATCAACTGTCTTTGTTTAACCTTATTTGCAGGTTCGAGTTGATGCATGTTATGTAACCAGGGCGTGAGCAAGCGACCAAATGGGGAGACCTACTTATGCCCGGACATACATTAGAAGTTAGAATCATTGTTGAGGGACAGCCGAAATCTTCGTGTTGGTCGTTGTGTCGATGATCGTTACGAAGTGATCGACCAGATCGCGAGCAACTCCGTGGATCTCGCCATCGAGAACTTGTTCATGTCGAAGGTGGCAAGTTTGTGGTATCCCTTGCGAAACATGCTTGCGATGACAATGCAGAACCGGACACCAGCGTACATCGATTTATGAGCGGGTACTTCACCGTCGATAATTACAAACTGGCATACAGGAAGCTATATTCCCCGTGCCGGCTTGAGGGGCAGTCGATGAAATCGTGAGCGTTTGCGGCACCGCATGCTAGAAGGCGACTGGGCGTGAGGCGAAAGAGGATCGAGTCGCCCAGCGTTTGATGTCCGCGAGTTACATTCGCAGTCACTGCCAGGATCCAGTCGCGTCAGCGATCTTGCAATGAAACCCATCGCCGACTAGGCATTGTTAATAAAGCCAGACGATGGCAGGAAACATTGTGTATTTATCTTGAATTGAATGTATTTACGTGGAGACATTGTGATTTTAAGCGGATACACTTGTAATTTGAAATATTTCAACGATGTTTAAGCGATATATGGTATATTTAAACAATGAAAGCGGAAATGTACACAACTACAATAAATTAAACAATGAAATGAGCGAATGAAATTTAACTACCTTACAATTGAAAACAAACAAAATTTACATTGAGATATACAAGTCATGTTCTTGAAAACAAAAACAATGAATTGAATTGTGTATTGATGGGCAACTTTCCATATTTAGTTAAACAATAAGTGCGTTCTATTTTAAGCAGAAAGTGTTATTTTAAGCGAATTTTATACGTAATTTGAAATATTTAAAAGCGATGTTTAAGCGATATATACTATATTTAAACAATGAAAGTAGAAATGTACACAATCACAATAAAATTAAACGATATGAAATAAAACCCGAATGGAATTTAACCCGCTTTAGATTCAAAACAAACAAAATTTGCACATTAAGATATACAAGTCATGTTCTTGAACGCGAAAACAATGAATTGAATTTGTCGATTTACGTTTAAAACAAAATTGTGATCGGATATCTGAAGACATGTTATTCGAGCAATTTAACCCTCTTGTAGCGACCCCTTTTGCTCATGGGCCTTACTCTCTCCCTCGCTAGAGTATCGGGTAACATACAGTGTCGGGGTAAGGGGCAGCGATAAAGTACCGCGGTGGCGTACTACTTCGCTGATGGTGCTCGATAAAACCGCGCCCTGGCGTGAGCCCAGGCAGCGATCGGCGCTTCCTGTTTTAGCGTGGGGTTTCTATGTCGTGCGGCAGGTACTAGTGGCCGACTCGCTTTAACTCCATGTCGACCTGAAAGGTCGAGATAGATTCTGTCGAGATATCGTAGTCGAGTTAGAATACCCGATTTAAATACGAAAGCGGATATTAATCGGACGTAATTAAGAACTTACCATGTCCAGCGTCGCTTATCGTGCCGGACATGAAGAATAATGCTGTATTCTTGTTTATCGTTGTCGGGGCGGCGACATGGAAGTGGCCATTCATGATTATCGGGAGGATGACAATTTGAACTTCATGCGAGGTTACCTTGCGGCATCCCCGATCATAGCCATAATTGTGTCATATGCGTCGTCACAGCTTTGACATCGCAAAGCAGATGATGACGATGATAGCGGCTTCTTGTAAGGATACAGCTCTTTTGCTCGGCGACTTTTTGTATTATGCATCGGCGTCAGTCACATCATCGATGACCATCTCCTTCCCCTCAAGCGTGCTGCATAACCTTTACGTCGTGCGTGTGGTCTTGTGATCTGTCATACGTCCACACAGAGCAGTCTTTCGAGGTTAGACAATTCGCAATATTTGAAGACCATATTAGTCCATTGTTCAAATTGTTATGATATTTATATATAATTCAGCAGTAAAAACTTAAATGATAGTAACATAATGGTATTAAACACTATTAGGTAATAGTTAAACACTATAAAGAAACCCGCTGAAACAATATCATAAAGCGTTACATACCGTCCATAGAGCGGTTGAGGAAGATCCTCATCGACTCCTTTTCGTATTTATTAAAACGACTCGAGACCCATTTCTTCTTCCGGAATAAAAGCTTTCGAGCAAATCTGGTCCAATTTTTGATTGGCCTTGATCATCTCTCGTTGCTCGATCGGGAGTCTTCATTAGCATCTTCCTTCGATGCGGGGGCGATGGCGGCGGCATCAGCTGCGAGCGTCCTTACATTGTTGTTGCTTGTTGTGGGGATTGTGTGCAGCCCCGACGATCTTGAGGACGGCATGACATCAACCATGAACACTTCCTTACATGGTTCTTGTTGTGGTGGGATTGTGTCCTGGCAGGCTGCAGTCTTGTAGGCCTTTCGGCAGCCCGCGACAGCGGATCGGCGATCTTCTCGGCCCAGTGGCCGTAGCAGCGGCATCATTGGGAAACCGCGCCAACTTGTTCTCTGACCTTGATTGTGTCCATCTTTGATCACCTAATCTGCGTAGGTTACCAGTCGGCGATTTCATCGAAGAGAGTCAGCGACCTTCTGACAGCAGCAACGACCATCATCTGACGATATCCTCCGTCGTGGCCCGTGTCGCCAGCGGGCGGCGGACTGATAACGGCCTGTCGGCCGCCCGATGGTGTTGCTATTGTTCATCATCGGCCGGCGGTGGAGAGCGAGCAGTATTGTTCTCCTCTTTTTCGCAGTCTCTTGAAATGTGGCGCCTTGGAATGACCTTCCGATGATGATCGTAGATCGTCATAATTCCGACGCCTCGTTGATCCGGGTGCTCGGTTCTTTCGAGGATGGTGCTAGGTTGTGAAACGATCCTTCGAGCGCCTCCACTGGCGACAAGCCGAAACTCGATCGTCAATATCCCCGGCATGCGCGTAAGAGTTCGAGTGACATCTTACGCCCAATGTCACCGGTAGGGGGCTGCCTACGGTCGGAGTTTGCCATGGTCGGGGGCGCTATCGTTATCCGTGGTAGGGGTTGTTGCGATCTGCTTGGGTGAGGGAGGGCTTCTCGGCGTCGAGGAATCTTTCGTCTGGCGTGGTGGTGGAAGTAGGAGGCAGTGCTCGGTAGCACGATAGAGGCGCCCCTCTCATCACGCCTTGAGCCAGTGGTTCGAGCGAGTGGCATCCATCCAGGTCGGTTGGCGCTCAACAAATATTTTCTTCTTGACGTGGCGAACCATTTCGAAACTAACATGTATATAAACCAAACAATTTTAGTGAGATCATTCATTTTAAACTATAAAAACTATATATTTAAGCGTTATAGAATATAATTAAGCGAGGAGAACAAAAATATTTTAAAAGCGATTTATGAATAATAGTTAAGCGGTAAATACTAAAGTTAAGCGCTAAATAAAATGTTTAAACATTAAAGACTTATATTAGACATTGTCCATGATTTATTACCTCTTTTTCCATCGGCGATGACAAGCTCGTTTCTCACAATCGCTTGCTTCGAGTAAGTACTTTCCGTGCATAGCGACATCCTTGGGATCTTGCAGGAAGCGGACTTTCTTCCCGTTCGAGTCATTTCGTAAAACCAGGACGTTAAGCGCGAGCCAAAGCGACCCATAATGTACCTGTGTTGAGTGCTTCTTCCGGCGCATCTATCTTGCGCTCGGGCGGCAGCTTGTGGAATATCCTCGCATAAGCCGCAGTAAGTGCCGCTGCGCCCGTGCGTGATCGCCCGCATGTGTGCGTAGATCATCGAGCGTAATCAGCGATCGATTCGGAACCGAGCGTGATGTATTTGGGAAGAGGTATCCCCGTAGGTGCACGCGTAGGGAGTTTGACAAAATTATCTTCTTCTCCTACATCGTAGACAAGTTGCGCTGAGTGCTCTTGATGGAATCTCTGTGTCTCTCGTGGGTCTTTTGATAGATCTTAGGCCCTTGAGCCGACTGGTTTTCTTCTTACGAAGACCCATGCTGCGTCGCCATCATAGCCTTGAGACCAAGAGCGAGGCCACATCTTGAGGTCTGAGACTCGGCGGGCTTTCCCGATCCGAATTTATTGGTGCGACCATCGTACGCTGCGAAGAATCAAGAAGGGCCCTACTCTTGGTATATGGCTTCGAGCTCGATGAGCCAGCGCAAGCGGTGTCCTTGAATAATCTCCCGGTGTCGGGGGTCGTGTTAACTTTCAGATTCGACTAAGGTCTCCTGGCCAGGTGTCGAATAGCAGCGCCCGATTAACTAGGTTGAGCCGCCGCAATCCACAAAGCTGCGGATGATTGACAAAAGTTTAAAGCGGAAATATAGGGTTTTTAAGCGGTAAACTCTCGGTTATTAAGCGGAGATATAAAATGTTAAAGCAGAGACCCATTTTTGTTAAAGCGAGGCGAGAATATAGCAGAGACGACAAATGTTAAAGCGTAACATCTCATTTTCTTAAGCGTCGACCTCGTTTGTAAAAGCTACGACCATATCAAAGCGAAGCGGGAAATGTACATTATAAATATTACACGAATCATAACAATCGAAAAAACTATTTCGATGGTGTATACATCTAAAATGCAAAACAAAACAAAAACCCTAGTCAGAAATCTCCCTGCGGACTAACAAAACCCGGTAGAAATCCCCCATGGAGACTTGATATCTTCCAACAAAAAGCAGGGAGCACAAAAAGCAAAACCGAAAAAAATCTTTCTTTATATGAGCAGTTAACATAAAAACCATACTCAATCACCCTAGATTGCAAGCGATGAAATGCCAACTAGTTGCTTGGGAGGGACTTCTCCTTGAGATCTCAGGTGGAAAGGGAAAAGGCGATGAAATGCCAATTCTGGAGGCTTAGAGTAGAGACAACTCGGAGGCGACCGGAAATGGAAAAAGGCGAAGGCGTGAGTTGAGAAAAAAAGCAATTAAGCGGCTCGATAAATTACGTCTCTCGGGGTTTACCCCTACGGAAAACCCCAGCTTCCTCTCGAAATCGCTCGAGATAGGGCTGCGTAGCGACTCCCCATGCAGAGGGCATTTTCGTCCAAAAAAATTTGAAACTCACTCCGTTCATCCAGATTCTGAGGGTTTGGGGGTTTGAAAAACATAGAGTTTAAAAGGAGGGGTTTTGGGGATT
>NC_052485.1:14550029-14561088 GCF_009730915.1 Dioscorea cayenensis subsp. rotundata | reverse complement strand
ATCCTAAGGTTCTTGTGTGTGCTCAAAAGCAATGTTGCATCTATGGTTCTCAAATACACCAACTTTTGCAAAGGAACTATGGATTACATACACATCGAGTTTTGCAATCACACAAGGTAACTACAACTATGACAATCCACACACAAAGTTTTACCTAAGCAACTGTGCAAATCGAACACATCAAGTTATGCAAACACATGATTAAACACAAGAAACCAATAGAACTCTGTAGATATACTAAAAGCAGGTAAATCAACATAACACATAAGCATCTAAGTTCATAGATTCGGGGCACCAGAGAGTGGCTAGCCCCTAATAGTTATATAATTCAAAGCTAAGTAAAATAAAATATAAAGAAGCCATGAAAGACTCCCCTCTTTGCTTCTCAACCACTCTGACGGTGCTCCAATGAAGTTCCGCAGGCTTAGCTCCGTTCCACTAGCGATTTTGCACCGTAGCTCCATTCCGGGCCCAGAAAAGTGAAAGGGAAGAGCTTGGTAGCCACCCCCAAGAAGAAGGAAAGAAAGATGAAGAAAAGATGAAGAGAAGATGCCCTAGATCTAACTTAAAAAGCATTTTCCGGGCACGACAAGCCCTGTGCACGGTCGAGCTACTGCCTTTGATTATCACTGGAATGTCTAAACAATTGAATCACAGAATTCTAGCACAGATATGCCCTTGACACGCCTTGAGCACGATTATGCTAGGAGCACACAAACTGTGCGCCTTCTCCAAGCTTGTGCTACAGTAAAATATTACAGTACTCAGCTACAACGATTTTGCTATAATGAATGCTATAATACTCATCTATAAAAATCAGCTGGAATAATCAGGGTGATGCGTACGATCGTGTGGAGATCTTTTTGGACTGAAAGCATTGTAATTTCACATCTTTTCGCACAGTAATTGTGCCAAATCCTTCCCTTTTGCACAAAAAAAATGTTTCCCTACACAAATACACAATAATACCCATAGTAGCACTGAATCACAATAAATAAACTTTTAAAGGCAAGATAAATACATGAAAAGGGTATGGAAATATATATATATATATATATGAAATGAACTCATCAAATACCCCCACACTTGAACATTTACTTGTCCTCAAACAAAACACATCAAGACATAAGAAAGAAGATGAGTGCATGACCTCTGATCTCAGTAATATAGGAATTTCAAAAGTGGAATAGGAAACCAGTTGTCAGTGTGTGTTCAGCTAATCAAAAATGATATGTTTCACTCTCACTTGATACTCCCCGAGTGTGTCTGTGATTGCTCTAATTTATGTGCCCTATGCAATGTTGGATCAACTACTTAACTAATAATGACCTTATTTCACAGTATAATAAATGGGTAGTAGCTTCATACACCCTAGAGGTAGCCCTTTCTCTCTGTAGGTCATCAAATGTACACTTGTAATGCTCAAAAATCGACTACTCAAGAGCGGCTTTCACACTTCTAAAGTGATAGCTCTTTCTACCATCTTTTTACAAAGTATTTACAAAGAACTGGTAGGGCATCCCACTAGTAATCTGACTTTTTATTATTTTTTAACTAAACAAATTACAATCATGGTCATTGAGCATAGTTTTCTCCTAAGTACAAGTGGCTCCACAATTAGGGCAAGGTGAGAAAATAAGAGGTTTCCAAGATAAGAGTGAAAATAACAATTAAAGCTCAATAAAAATACTCTAACACACTAGTGTCCCCTTACACTTAGAAATTCCACAAAATAAAATCATAGATCGTCCTTAGTCATGCTTCATCACAATGAACACATAGTAAAACCCTCCCCCACAGTTAAACCATACATTGTCCTCAATGTACAAATGCATGCATAAAGAAATGAATCAAGTACAAATAAAATTATGGAGAAGTTCTAGGGACTTTCCTGAGCACGGGGAGTGATGTGGCCGCTCTCAACATGTAGGTTTCTTGTTTCCATATGCCTCACATCCGACAAGCAAAAGGGGCACATGTGAAGCTCAAGAAAAAGAAAATAAGAAATAAAAGAAAAACACTACTAAAAGAAAGATTGGTAATGCTCAAGAATCGTTGATATGGATCTCAACCACAGTAAGATAACTTGCATTAAAACAATAGAAATTAATCCATAAATACAAGAAATCAGGTACACATGATCATACTGAGGGTGTCTCTCCCCTTGAAAATCTCAGGAAAATTTTCCAAGAACTCAAAAGGGGAAGACACGATCAAGTAAAGAGCAAGAGAACCGTGCGACCCTTCCTGGCACGAATGTATCCTTCTCATGTTCATCCTGGAAATGCATCAGAATTTAGTTTTCTCAGCGTTATAACACTTCCAAAATCTAGGAAAGAATTCCTAGCAACTAACAAAATATACAAACAATGAAAATGCACACAAATACTGAGAATCAAGCAAGAATAAAATCAAGAGCACCACTAATTTATTCAAGATTGAAAGAAAGAAACTAAACTAAAATAGGAAAACAAGGGAAATTAAAACAACTAAAGCTTGGGATTGCCACCCAAGAAGCGCTTGTTTAATGTTACTAGCTTGACGTACCTTATTACTTACCTTAGGGAGGCCTGAAGAGAGTGTGCTCCTCCTAACTACAAGTTGCATAGCTACTTCCATTAAAGCACGGACTTACTTGCCGCGGAGGGATACATGTCAGAGGCTTCAACCAACTTGATTTAGGTCTCCAAGGGGACAATTTGGGTTGGGAATTATCCAAGACCAGTGCATGCGCAAGTGGGTCATTGTATGGCTCCTTTTTCTTGCCCACAAATTCTTGAATTCCCAACATCTTCTTCTTTCCAAAGATAAGTTCCTTAAGCTTACAAGAAGCTTTTTGTTTCAATGTCATGGAGTTTGCTTCTTCATCTAATCTTTAGTCTTGAAAACAAAAATGTTCCCTCCCACCATAGCTTGCAAAGATGATTCCAAAGAATGAGAAGTGTGTAAGCTTACCTGTGAATTCCTTGAGAACAACTTGGTCAATCTCCAAAATATGAAACAAGGCTAAAGCGGTTTTCTTCATATTTCTCATTCTTCCACAATCAACATCCTTATGCCTTATCTCTTTAGCTCTCTTTAATGATAAATGTTTCATCAATTGACACTTAGGCCTCCAAGGAAACAACCTGAGACATGAGTTGTTTAATTTCTTAGAGGGAAGGTGTAAATATTGCTTCAACCTTCTTGCAAGACTTAAGTTGATTTCTTGAAGCGCTCTCTTCCTATAAACCCATTCATCCATGTCAAAAGAGGCAACTTGTTCAAAGTTAATTAAGTATGTTTCTTCAACCTTTTCAATTTTTTCTTCTCCCAATGCTCCCATACTACAATTGGTGGTGGTGTTTGCTCTTCACTAAATGTCACCCACTCTTTACTCTCTTTATCAATCGGGGATCTCTCGTTTGCAAGGGCTTGCTCCTCCATCTGTGGAACTTCAATCTCATGAGAATCATATGGCACATGAAGTGCCTCTACTAATTTTTGAATGTAAGCTTTATGACCCTCATACAGTTCCATGTACCAAGTCTCATCGAGAATTGAAGCTTCATCTTGATCCAAATCATCCTCCTATCTCAAATAATTCCAATTGTCCATGTATGAATTTGTCTCAGATGAGATTGAAAATTCTATAGTTGTGAGTGGAGGTGCTTCATAAAATGGCGGAGTTTTAGAAAATTTCTGAACCCAATATCGATCATCTAATTCCATCAGTGATAGCCCATGAGGAGGTGCCTCATAGAATGCAGTAGTTTCAAGGAATTTTTGAAACCAATCTGGATCTTCCAAGGTTGCATGCAATTCGTACATAGCATGACCTTCCTGAAATAAGTGATGAATAAAATAATAAAATTAGGTAAATAAATAAACATATATCAAAAGAAATATATACAGAAAAAGATAAATGGCAAGATCACTAGATTCCTAATGTTCTTCAGAGTAGCCAATCCAAGGTAACGGCGCTAAAAATGTGACGTGTTCTGTGCAAGCTCACAGGTCGCACACAAGTAATACAGTGGTACCCCCATGAGGGTAGGGTTGTCGAACAACAGGCACTAGACTCAGAGTAGTAATTGATATTCTAATGCCTAACTAATCAATGATGGTTGGTAAAAGGGTTACAACTAAACCCTAAAGGGGGGAAATATGACAGGTAAGCGCTGGAATGGAACTTAGTAAGATACACAGAGATAGAGCAGTGCCCCGGACTAGTCCCCTGGGGAAACATGTAATGGACTTGGTCCTAATACCTACTAGGCACATCCTAAGGTTCTTATATGTGCTCAAAAGCAATGTTTCATCTTTGGTTCTCAAATACACCAAGTTTTGCTAAGGTAACTGTGGATTTCATACACATCGAGTTTTGCAATTACACAAGGCAACAACAACTATGGCAATTCACACACAAAGTTTTACCTAAGTATTTGTGTAAATCAAGCACATCATACTATGCAAACACATCATTAAATACAAGAAACCAATAGAACTCTGTAGACATATTAAAAGCAGGTAAATCAACATATCACATAATCATCCAAGTTCATAGATCTGGGGCACTAGAGAGTGGCTAGCCCTTCATAGTTATACAAATCATTACAAAGCTAAGTAAAATAAAAGATAAAGAAGCCTGAAAGACTACCCTCTTTGCTTCTCAACCACTCTGACAATTCTCCGATGATGTTCCGCCGACTTATCTCCGCTCCACTAGCAATCTTGTACCATAGCTCCACTCCGGCCCCAGAAAAGTAAAGGAGAAGAGCTTGGTAGCCACCCCCAAGAAGAAGGAAACAAAGATGAAGAAAAGATGAAGAAAAGATGACCTAGATCTGACTTAAAAAGCAGTTTAAGGGCATGATAAGCCTTGCTCATGGTCGAGCCACTCCCCCTGATTATAACTGGACTGTATAAACAATTGAATCACAGAATTCCAGCACAGACATGCCCCTGACATGCCTTGAGCATGATCGTGCTAGGAGCACATAAACTATGCGCCTTCTCTAAACTTGTGCTACATATATTTGCCACAGTAAAATTCTACGGTGATTTACTACGCTGTTTTCCAGCACAAACACACTATCATAACCATAGTAGCACCAAATTACAATAAATAAAAGCTTAAAGACAAGATAAATACACGAAAAGGGTATAGAAATATATATATGAAATGCACTCATCAGTAGCCAATCCCCTAGAAATCCTCATAAGTTTTATTTATACCTGGCTGCTTACGGGCTGCTTACGGGCTGCTTATGGGTGTAAGGACTAGGCTATAAGGGAGCTAGAGAGATAGCCACGAGTTGTAAGGCTCATCTGTAAGGTCTTCTGAATGTGTTACGGTCAAGCTTGCGGCTGTAAGCACTTGACCATAAGCTCCGCTATTCGGCTTCTTGTGACTGCCCTTACGGGCGTACACTGCGGTCTTAAGCTCCTCTAGATGGTCCTAACTAGCATCTTTACTGGCATAAGACTTACCCGTAAGGTTCTCTGAATTGAATCTAAATTCTCCTTACTAGCATAAGAATGCCCGGTTGGTCTTCTGAAATAGACTTACGTCTGAAAGGTTGACAGTAAACTGCTTTTAAGCCACTCAATTCGCCTTATCCTTGCTCTAATGATACCTAGAGAGCTCCAACTTCATTGTTTTAGGTCTAAAATTCTTCCTTTGGCTTTTCCTCGTCTTTAAGTACTACCCTAAGCCTGTTATACAAAACACATGATATTTAGCATAAAATTCCGCATTATGGTTCAAATACATGGCAAATGAGTCTACAAATAGATATGAAATACATAAACAGTGTACATTCATTAGTCATATTTGGCCCAATACCATAAGAAAATTACATTAACTAACCTCAGCCTCAAAAGTTAAATCCACTACCTGACAATAAAAATTTGAGATTTATAATATATTTAAATATAATTAAGTGATCATAATAAATCATTTGGATTAGATAATTAATTAAAACAAGAAAATTTTTGGAAGCAATAGCTGATGAGTCTATAATTATTCATTATTTCATATTACTTTGTACACTAATTAGGCATATATTGGAGTTATATTTTAGAATTTGATGTTAAACATGGTCTATTTGTATTCTCAGGCTTCACACAATGTTTAAGGATGAGAGAAAGCCAGAAGAAGAATTCTAGAGCCAAATCGATAAAGAGGGAACTTTCTAGGCATAATTCATGAAAAATAGACAAGGACAAACTCACTTACGGTCCCCTTATGACCGCAAACCTCTTCTAGAAGATCCTGCAGGGATATTTATACCCATAAAGGAAAGCATAAAGACAAACCTGAGGACCTTATAGGTAAGACTTACGCCTATAAGCAAAACCGTAGTGTTGTTTAGAGGAGTTTTTTACCACAACATACGCCCGTAAGGGTGGTCGTTAGGGCAATCCAGATAAGCTTATGGTCCAGCACTTATGGACGTAAGATAGACTGTAACACAAGATAGAAGACCTTACAGATGGGACTTATGAACATGAGTGATCTTATAAGGCTCATGACTGATCATCCCCAGCTCCTGACGATTGTGTTCTTATGCCTGTAAGCAGCCCATAAGTGCCACTGTATAAATATTCCAAATAAGGGTTTCTAGGGTATTTTGTTCTATTTGAAAGTGAGACTTATGGTAAAGAAAGGGGTGAATCTCTAGTGCTTTGGAGGTGATTCTAGAGGGAGATACAACCCTCTATTTTGGAGAAGAAAGATTGTAGAAGGTCCTCGGGGGTTCTTCAACAGTCATCTCTCAATTCAATTGAGAAGGGGATTTTTATGTCTTATTTGATTCTTAATATGTCTTGTTGTTTGGATGCTTGATGGAAGGATAATTTTGTAGATGTTTGGGCATAGTTAAACTCTAGGGCTTTATTCTATTTTGACATTGGTTATGGATCATATTATTTTAATTGTTTTTTAACTACAATCCATATTATTTGAATCCAATTGCGCATTTTATAGAGCTTGATTGCTAAGGAGGCAAAAACCCTAGTTCTCACATTTGATGTACTTTGTGATAAGTAAAAATGCCCACCAATCATAGATATGCCACGATTGGAGGGGATTATGAGTAAGCCTAGCATTGGGTACTTCGGAGTTGAGAGTTCCCGTCCCTCAATCCTCCTGAGTAAATTAACAAGTGATTTTCATACTCTTTGCAACAGTAGAGAATAGATTTTAGGAAAAATCACATTTTTATTGTATATGGGATTAGATATAATCTCTTCAAAAAAAGGATTATGTATTTCAAAAATTCTTATTAATTCACATTGAGATTTCATAGAGTGCAATGCGATTGTGGGATGTTTGTATCAGTACTTTATTGAATCAGTTACTAATTACCCTTGTAATAGGGGTTTTGTATATTTTAGAATTTCTCTCTATTGAAATAGAATTACATACTTGTACAACCTTTGTCCTGAACTTAACAAAACCTAGAGGGATACTATGCCCGGGCATCCCTTTTCTCCCTAGTATCTCGACTTCTTTTATTCCCTTTTTGTTGTTTTCTTTTCTCTTGCTACTTAGTTTGCTTACACACATCAGAATCTCAGTTTAGGCTAGTTGTCAAGATTTGAATTGGTACTAATAGTCATAGTCTTCCTTGTGGATTGATACCCTGCCTTTGTGCACATTATTACTACTTGATCGACGCTAAGCCTGCGTCCCTATGAAAAACATATCCCAGAAAAAATTCTAAGTGTGTGTGATTCTTGTTTTAAGTAATTTGAAAGATGAACCTAGATCTCAATTAAAATGATTCACCAACTTCTTGGTTCTGCATTAAGAAATAAGAATTCTTAGATATAACAAACAAAGTGATAAAATTAACAATGAAAATTAATTAATTATTATAAGGAAGTAAAATAATTAGCATGGCATAAAACACAATTTAAAAACAAATTGAAAGAAAATAGTTTAATTACCTGTGAAGTGAAGCAAGTGAGTTGGTACTTCTACTACTGTTCAAGTGTTTTAGATAATTATAAACAAAATTTAGAATAGAACAAGCAAGGGGTTTTTAGGAAGGGTATAAAACAAAAAAAAAAGGGTTAAAGAAATGTCTACAAAACTCAGCAAAACATAAATCAAATAGAATGGTAAATTCAAAAACTTTCATTATAAAAAATAATAATAATAATGATAAACCTTTATAGTGTGTTTGGATTGAGAGCTCACGAAAAAAAAACAAAGAAAAAAGAGGGTTCAGTAGGGCCAAGGTAAACCCTTCTCTTATTTGGATAAATATTTTTTATTTAATGAAAAGAAATGAAGGATGAACTCTGACCGTATAAAACCCTACTCTCAATTTTTTCAATTAATTACAAAACCTTTCTTTCTTTTTCCCTCTCTTACTTTTCCTTCCACTTTTGGATCCAAACACTATATTAATGATTACAAACACCTTAATTAACATTGACGGCATTAAAATAAACTAAAACAACAAACAAAAACATTATTGAGAATAACAAAGAAATATAAGAAATTGACTCCATAATGGAGCTCTGTATCCAAACTAAGTCCAAGCCGGGGGTTTAAGATTTTTCTCGACTGGGGATTTTATTCAAGCTAGTTTGAAGATGATACTAGTCAAATATGTACCAAAAAAAAAAAGAAACAATATAAAAGATACAAAGCACTTATTTAAAAGCAAATTTCAAATGCCTGATTTTATTGTGGATGGTTTGTATGTTAGAGTTGAAACATTACGTGCTTACAAGTTCATACTTTACAAATATGCGACTCTTTGTTAAATTAGCAATTAGCAAAAAAAAAGATATAGAACAAAAAATAACCTTGTCAAATTTGTCATTATAGTTAACACAGAACAATAAACTATGTTAAATTCATGCCACACCAAAAATTTATGCCAAATGTAATTTTTTTTAAAAGTAAATTACTAGAGTCATGCCAAATCTTGTGATCTTGTTTGGCAAATACTATATAAAACAAACTATGTTAAAAACCATGGCAAATATAGAAACAAAAAATGTGGCAAAAACTGACAATGTTTGGCACAATAGTGCAAAACTGTGACAATATGTGACTCGTGATTGGGACGCAAGTGTACGTGCTGATTGTGTAAAAAAGTGTGCGTAAGTACAGAGTGTCGATTCACAGGAAAGAAAGTGAATACTAGTAATAACTATAAACCCGAGAAATAGCCTCAAAGATCGAGTAGTGTGTATAAACAAAAGCAAATAAGAATAATAAAATATGGGAAATAATAGGAGAGAAGTCAAGGAAGAAAGTGATGTCCGGGAATAGTATCCCTCTAGGGTTACGAGGTAGAGGACAATGGTTGTCTAAACATGCAATCCTATTTCAACTGAAAGGTTTCCAGAATTATACAAAACCATAATTTCTCAAGCGAAGTGTATCTGAATAAGTGCAGAGCTGATACAGACATCCACACAATCACATTAGCACTAAAGGAAACCTTATTGTGAACTAATAAAAATCTCTTAAGTAGATACTCTTTCCCCAAAAAGAGAGATTACCCATAATCTGAATACAGAGCAGAAATGGGATTTCTCCTAAAATCCGCTCCATATGATTTCCAAGAGCATAGAAATTATCACTAATCCATTCGTAATAACGGTGGGAGACAAAGTCTCTTAGATCCCTTGACCAATGGTGTATCCACTATTCTCTCGAATTGTGGCAAGTCTATGCTAGGTGGGAATTTCTTCTCATCACATAGCAATACCAAATATAATAGCTAGGGTTTTTCACCTCATTAGCAATTAAGCATTCAGTCACAGTATTAGACTCAAATAGATATGATTGTAAATGGGAAATCAATTACAGCATCAAAGATCCAACAACCAAAGTCAAGAATATAAACCCTAGAGTTCAACTATGCCTAAACATCTACAAATTAGCCCTCCATTAATGGATGGTATGCATTCAAGATACAATTAATGGAGGAAAACATGAAAGCCATGAAAACCCCCTTTTCAATCCCTAAGATGAAGAATCAACAGAGAAATTACTTGAAAAGCTTCCACGTACACTGCCAAGATAAGCGTGATGGCTACAATCTTCAATTTGCTTGAATGTAGATCCTAATCCCTCCCTAAAGCGCTCCTTAGGTGTTGGATATTCATCTCTTTTTTTCCCTAACCTCACCTTCAAGGATCGCCCTAAAGAATAAATAGATAGAATAGAGTATGACCTAAAAATAATCATAAGTTCTATTTATATCCGACTGCTTACGAGCTGCTTATGGGCGTAAGGGCTAGGCCACAAGGAGCTAGAGAAGACATATCTATAAGGTCTTCTATATGTGTTGCAGTCCAGCTTAAGTTGGTAAGCGCTAGACCATTAGCTTCACTATTCGCCTTTTACGACTACTGTTACAGGCGTATGCTGTGATCGTAAACTCCTCTAGATGGTCATTATGGGCATCCTTACGAGGATAAGCCTTGACCATAAGGTCCTCTGAATTGGTAGTAAATCTCCTTTTACAGGCATAACCATGGCAACAAGGTCTTTTGGAATTGACTTAAGGCCGTAAGTCTTACCATAAGCTGCCTATAAGGTACCCAGTTTTCCTTGTCCTTGTTATTATAATGCTGATTGAGCTTAAAATTCATCAGTTGAGGTCTGAAATTCTTATTTTCGCACTTTCTCATCTTGAAGTGTTGCCTTAGGCTTATAAATTCAAAATACACTAGATTTAGCATAGAATTCCATAATATGATCTTAATATATGCCAGATAAGTGTACAAATTGGTACAAAATACATCCATATTATACACTCATCAAATTCCCCCACACTTAAGCTTTTGCTTGTCCTCAAGAAAAATAAAAACATTACAAACCTAGTGGAGAAAGTACAAGACCTCTGGTGCTCAAGAATTAGGGAGTTTTAGAAGTAGTTCGAGTTTTCACAAATTTTCAAAAATAGTGAACTCTCTATTGAAGATTATCATTGTATGTGTGTTAAACTCTCTACTTCACTTCTTTCAACCTAGAGGAATTTACTAGCAAAAATTTACAAATAATTTCTTATTCACATGGTGGTAACTTCACACATCTCCTAAG